>NC_134691.1:145851445-146156253 GCF_050947455.1 Rhinoderma darwinii | reverse complement strand
TTACCTACAGGGGGGGCTGTATGGCGTTACCTACAGGGGGGGCTGTATGGCGTTACCTACAGGGGGGGCTGTATAGCGGTACCTACAGGGGGCTGTATAGCGTTACCTACAGGGGGCTGTATAGCGTTACCTACATGGGGGGCTGTATAGCGTTACCTACAAGGGTGGCTGTATAGCGTTACCTACAGGGGGGCTGTATGGCGTTACCTACAGGGGGCTGTATGGCGTTACCTACAGGGGGGGCTGTATAGCGTTACCTACCAGGGGGGGGCTGTATAGCGTTACCTACAGGGGGGCTGTATAGCATTACCTACAGGGGGGCTGTATAGCATTACCTACAGGGGGGCTGTATAGCGTTACCTACAGGGGGCTGTATGGCGTTACCTACAGGGGGGGCTGTATGGCGTTACCTACAAGGGGGGCTGTATGGCGTTACCTACAGGGGGCTGTATGGCATTACCTACAGGGGTGGCTGTATAGCGTTACCTACAGGGGGCCTGTATAGCGTTACCTACAGGGGGCCTGTATAGCGTTACCTACAGGGGGCTGTATGGCGTTACCTACAGGGGGGGCTGTATAGCGTTACCTACAGGGGGGGCTGTATAGCGTTACCTACAGGGGGGCTGTATAGCGTTACCTACAGGGGGGCTGTATAGCGTTACCTACAGGGGGCTGTATGGCGTTACCTACAGGGGGGGCTGTATGGCGTTACCTACAGGGGGGCTGTATTGCGTTACCTACAGGGGGGCTGTATGGCGTTACCTACAGGGGGGCTGTATGGCGTTACCTACAGGGGGGGCTGTATGGCGTTACCTACAGAGGGGGCTGTATGGCGTTACCTACAGAGGGGGCTGTATGGCGTTACCTACAGAGGGGGCTGTATGGCGTTACCTACAGAGGGGGCTGTATGGCGTTACATACAGAAGGGGCTGTATGGCGTCATGTACATTCGGGGCTGTATGGCGTTATCTACAGGGGGGCTGTATGGCGTTATCTACAGAGGGGGCTGTATGGCGTTATCTACAGAGGGGGCTGTATGGCGTTATCTACAGAGGGGGCTGTATGGCGTTATCTACAGGGGGGGCTGTAAAAAAGGCACTATCTACAAGGGGGGGGGGGTTGTGTGACACCCAGGGGAGTCAAACGTTTGCTATGGGGCCCAGTCTTTCCTAGTTACGCCCCTGAGTTCAACTAAAGATATTTAAAGTATAATCCATATTTAAACCTGCTGGGTGTAATGACCCTAATGTATGTATCCAACGTTGGATATATTCACCGCTATTACTGACATACTTGTCTCTTTTTTCAGTGGGATACACACACGATTATCGGTCTGTACACTCAACCCTAATACATTGGAATGCCGAACTATGAAAGTCTCTATACAGTCGTATATGTACACATCTAACTGAGTCCCCCGGATCGCAGACATATCTCTAGGTTCGGTGGGAACGCAATAAATTGATTGTCCCTGTATTTCTATGTTACATATTTCATATTTACATTTATTATCTGCATATATTCTGGTTTTCCAGGACATCGAGTTTCACTTATAGAATGGATAATGATGTTATCTGATTGCACTGTGGAGATCTGGGATTCCGGACTGGGAGTCACTGGCTGCGATACTGGGATTTAAAGAGTCCCATGGTCGCGATGTGATTCCCTACTGTGCGATGGTTTTGGACTTAACAGTCCTATACTGTTACTTACTTACCAGTAAGTACTAACCCTGAACTACGGTTTAATAAGGAACCTACACATTAAATAAACCCTGTATTATGCAATGATTATTCAATCTAAGCTTTGGGCATATAAGTAATCCGATATCATCGTACAGATCATTCTGGTGGATACTCAATAAGCTTCTTTAACCCCTTCCCGCTTTGGCCACTTTTGACCTTTCGGACAGCCTCATTTTTCAAATCTGACATGGTTCACTTTATGTGGTAATAATTTCGGAATGCTTTTTTCTATCCAAGCGATTCTGATATTGTTTTCTCGTGACACATTGGACTTTATGTTACTGTTAAAATTTGCTCGGTATATTTAGTATTTAATTGTGATAAACACCAAAATGTACTGAAAAATTGCAAAAATTATCATTTTCCTAAATTTAAATGTATCTACTTATAAGACAGGCAGTTATACCACACAAAATTGTTGGTAATTAACATCCCCCAATTGTCTACTTTAGATTGGCGTCATTTTATTTTTCTAGGACGCTACAAGGCTTTGAACTTTAGCAGCAACTTCTCACATTTTCAAGAAAATGTCAAAAGTCTATTTTTTCAGGGGCCAGTTCAGTTGTGAAGTGGCTTTTAGGGCCTTATGTATTAGAAACCTCCAATAAGTCACCCCATTTTAAAAAACATCATCCCCTCAAAGTATTTAAATCAGCATTTAGAAAGTTTCATTACCCTTTAAACATTTCACAGGAATTAAAGCAAAGTAGAAGGGAAATTTTCAAATTTCATTTTTTTTTTTGCAGAAATGAATTTTTAATCCTTTTTTTTTTTGTAACACAAAGTTTTACCAGAGAAACATAACTCAATATTTATTGCCCAGGTTCTGCAGTTTTAGGAAATATCCCACATGTAGCCCTAGCGTGCTAATGGACTGAAGCACCGGCCTCAGAAGCAAAGGAGCAAATAGAGGATTTTGGGCCTCCTTTTTATTAGAATATATTTTAGGCACCATGTCAGATTTGAAGGGCTCTTGAGGTGCCAAAACAGTGGAAATCCCCAAAAAGTGACCCCATTTGTAAAAATACACCCCTTGAGGAAATTATCTAGGGGTATATTGAGCATTTTGACCCCACAGGTTTTTTGCAGAAATTATTGGAAGTAGGTCGTGAAAATGAAAATCTACATTCTTTCAAAGACAATTTAGGTTTAGCTAATTTTTTCTCATTTCCACAAGGACTAAAGGAGAAAAAGCTCTGCAACATTTGTAAAGCAATTTCTCCCAAGAAAACCAATACCCCACATGTGGTCATAAACGGCTGTTTGGACACGCGGCAGGGCTTAGAAGGGAAAGACCGCCATTTGGCTATTGGAGCTCAAATTTAGCAGGAATGGTTTGCGGAGGTAATGTCGCATTTGCAAAGCCCCTGAGGGACCAAAAGAGTGAAAACGCCCAAAAAGTGACTCCATTTAGGAAACTACACCCCTTGAGGAATTCATCTAGGGCTGTAGTGAGCATTTTGACCTCACAGGTGTTTCATAGATTTTATTAGAATTGGGCAGTGAAAATAAAAACAATCCTTTTTCTTCAATATGACGTAGCTATAGCTCAAAATTTTTCTTTTTCTCAACAAATAAAGGAAAAAAAGAACCCCAACATTTGTAAAGCAACTTCTCTAGAGTACGGAAATATCCCATATGTGTCATAAACTGGTGTTTGGGCACACGGCAGGGTTTAGAAGAGAAGAGAAGGAGCACCATTTGGCTTTTGGAGCACAGATTTTGCTGGATTGGTTTCTTGACACTATGTCGCTTTTGCAAAGCCCCTAATGTACCAGTTGTAATGACGGGGTAGGGAGACAGACAGGTGAGCCCTAATCTACCCGCCACTCAGTCCCTGCCTACTTGCACGGCCCGTCCTAGGCGATGGCGTACAACTGGGCGACTGTCCCTACGCTCAATATGTGCACGACAGACAAACAGACAAGGGTACACAGAAGCTAAGGGAAATGAGGCAGTTGCCCACGGCAACACCGTGAGCAACAAGAGTAGTGACCAAGCCGAGTCAAACCAGGAGTGTACGAGGTACCAAACGCAGAGCAGTAGAGTAGTCAGTAAAGCCAGGGTCAATATGAAGCAGAGGTCAATAGTACAAGCAGCAGCAGAGCCAGGAAACAGGCAGAATCACAGGCAAAGGAGGAGCAGGAAATGAAAGTATAAATAGACAGAGGGCAGGAGCTAGCTCAGTCTGGCCAGGCTGTGATAGGGTCTCCCACTTCTCAGCCTCCCAGCCCGAATGGTAGATGATCAAGTCACTCTATCAGACTTAGGAGCAGCTGCAGACTGATTAACCACGGGCGTCAACACAGAAGCTGTGTCTGGCAGATCCTTTACACTAGTACAGTGGAAACTACCCAAAAGTGGCTCCATTTGGGATGCTACACCCTTTGAGGAATTAATCTAGAGGTGTAGTGAGCATTTAGACTCCACAGGTGTTTCATAGATTTTATTTGAATTTGGCAATGAAAATAAAAATTACATGTTTTTCCAATAAGATGTAGCTTTAGTTCAAAATTTTTCATTTTCTCAAAAAATAAAAAAGGAGAAAAAGCACCCCAACATTTGTAAGGCAATTTCTCCCAAATACGGCAATATTCCATATGTGGTCATAAACTGCTGTTTGGGTACACGGCAGGGCTCAGAAGGGAAGGAGCGCCATTTGGCTTTTGGAGTGCAGATTTTGCTGGATTGGTTCCTGGTCGCTATGTCACATGTGCAAAGCCCTTGTGGGACCAAAACAGTGGAAACCCTCCAGAAGTGACCCCATTTTGGAAACTACACGCCTCAAGGTATTCATCTAGGGGTGTAGTGAGCATGTTAACCCCGCAGGTGCTTTGCAGAAATTAGTGTGCACTCGATGTTGCAGAGTGAAAATGGGATTTTTTTTCCATGGATATGCCAATATATGGTGCCCAGCTTGTGCCACCATAACAAGACAGTTCTTTAATTATTATGCTGTGTTTCCCGGTTTTAGAATCACCCTACATGGGGCACTAATCTTTTGCCTGGACATTATACATGGCTCAGGAGTGAAAGAGTACCATGCGAATTTGAGGCCTAATTTGGCGACTTATAAAGTATTGGTTCACAATTGCAGGGCTCTGATGTGAAATAATAAAAGAAACCCCTGAGATGTGACCCCATTTTGGAAACTACAGCCCTCAAGACATTTCTTAAGGGGTGTAGTGAGCATTTTCGCACCACAGGTCTTTTCCATATATGAATGCGCTGCGGATGGTGCATAGTAAAAATTTCTAATTTTCCCCAGATATGCCATTTCAGTGGAAATATGTCATGCCCAGCTTATGCCACTGGAGACACACACCCCAAAAATAGTTAAAAGGGTTCTCCCGGGTATGGCGATGCCATATTATCACGTTGGGTTCGTGGACCCACTGGGCCGTACCACCTTGAAGGTATGGCAGCTGGCCAACAAGGCACAGATCACAGTCTATAGTTCGTATAGGGTACCTGTGGCAGCTCGGACAGTAGCAAGTCAGGCTCGGCTGGGACTAGGCAGCAGGTAGACGTCAGGCATGGAGTAGCAGGACAGGCGATGAATACAGCACAGCACGACTACAGCAAAGCTGAATGGAAGGAGTTTGTCGTCAGCGACCACAGATGTTACAGTATCCCCCCTCTTACGCCCCCTCCTCTTGGGACCAGAACGAGAAAGAAACCTCTTAATGAGGGTAGGAGCATTGAGATTCTCTTCTGGCTCCCAGGACCTCTCTTCTGGACCAAACCCCTTCCAATCTACTAAATAAAAGGTTCTTCCTCTTACTTTTTTAATGTCCAGGATCTCCTTAACCTCGAAAGTGTCTGAAGGACCGCTGGAGGCAACCGCAGGGCTAGGAGTCTTGGTAAAGCGGTTCAGAATCACCGGTTTCAGGAGGGAGACATGGGAGTTGGGGATCTTGAGGGTAGGAGGCAGCCGAAGCTTGTAGGTGACAGGGTTGATCTGATGTAGGATCTCGAAGGGTCCGAGGAATCTGGGAGCAAATTTGTATGATGGCACCCTCAGTCGAATATTCCTGGAGGACAGCCAGACCTTCGTGCCAGGAAGAAACTGAGGAGGTTCTTTTCTCCTTGTGTCCGCCTTCCGCTTAATGCGGTCGACCGCCGGCAGGATGGAGGATCGAGTCTGCTGCCAGATCTGCAGAAAGTCCCCAAAAGCAGCGTCAGCAGCTGGCACCTCGGACGTGTCAGGCACCGGGCAAGGAATTAGTTGGTGTTGGCCATAGACAATAATGAACATTGTATTCCTTTTGGACTCGCTGGTGTGATTATTGTATGAGAATTCAGCCCACGGGAGCAACTGCACCCAGTCATCATGCTGCTTGGAGATGAAGTGGCGTAGGTAGTTCTCCAAGATCTGATTCATCCTCTCGACCTGACCATTGGACTGAGGATGGTAGGCCGAGGAAAAGTCCAACTTTACACCTAGGAGTCCGCAGAGGGCTCTCCAAAACTTCGAGGTGAACTGAACCCCCCCAATCAGACACAATATGCTGCAGCAAGGCGTGCAGGTGGAAGATGTGTTGTATGAAAAGCTTGGCCAGTTGAGGAGCAGAAGGAAGATCAATCCACCACCACCCAGACCGTACTGCATCCTGTAGAGAGAGGCATGGCAGTCATAAATTCCATAGCTATATGCTGCCAGGGAGCATCGGGCATGGGCAATAGCTGGAGCAGGCCAGCAAGTCTGGAGTGAGCGACTTTGTTAGCTGCACATACTGAGCAGGAAGAAACAAAGTCCATAATGTCTTTGGGCAGCGTGGGCCACCAGAAATGACGGGCAATCAGATCTTGGGTCTTACGGGTCCCCGCGTGACCTGCCAGTCTAGAGGAATGTCCCCAGCAGAGGATTCTCCCTCTGTCAGCTAGGCGCACAAAAGTCCTCCCTGGAGGAATGTCCCCAACTTGAAGGGGGTTGACAGAGACAATGCAAGACGGATCAATAATGTTCAGTGGAAATTCCATGGTGTCTTCTGTCTCGAAAGACCTGGACAAGGCATCGGCCCTCACATTCTTGTCGTCCGGGCGATAATGGAGCTCAAACTGGAACCTGGTAAAGAACAGCGACCACTTGGCCGGACGAGGATTCAGCCATTGGGAAGTCTGGAGATAGGTGAGATTCTTGTGGTCCGTAAAAATCAGGATGGGATGAGCTGCGCCCTCTAGTAGATGTCTCCACTCTTCCAGGGCCAATTTTATGGCCATTAACTCCGAAATCCCCAATCGAGTAGTTGCGTTCTGCAGAAGAGAAGAGCTTAGAGAAATATCCACATACCATTGACTTGCCCTTGGAACCTCTCTGGAATAGGAGTGCACCAGCACCGACAGAGGATGCGTCCACCTCCAACGAGAACTATAGAGAAACATCTGGATGATGGAGGATAGATGCTGACGTGAAGGCACTATTCAGGCTATTGAATGCGGACTCTGCCTCAGGAGTCCACACCTTGGCATTCATGCCCTTCTTAGTGAGGTTAGAGATAGGAGAAGTCAGTCAGGAGAAGTTTGGAATGAACTGTCTGTACAAATTGGCAAATCCCAGAAAGCGCTGTATGGCCCTCAAGCCTTGAGGGCGTGCCCATTCCAGGACGGACTTTACCTTTTCAGGATCCATCTCGAGACCTCGATTCGAAACGATGTAGCCCAGGAAGGGTGGAGCATCTTTTTAAAACACGCAATTCTCCAATTTGGCGTACACACGATTCTCCCTTAACCGCAGCAAAACTTGACGAACATGTCTCTGATGCGTCATAGGATCTGGAGAAAAAATCAAGATGTCATCAAGATAGACCACAACACAAACATAGAGGAGGTCACGGAAAATGTCATTAACAAACTCCTGGAAGCAAAAAGCAAGAGGTAGGGAGGAATCCTCCAGCTCACCTGACACTAGGAGCGTGTCGTGGATAGCGCCCGGATCCTCGTGTCGGCACACGATAGAGAAACACAAGAGAAAGGCAAGTTGGGTCCAGCGCTGTGGTAGATATAAAATGGAAACGGGTTCCAAGTTTAATAGTCCTGGTTAAAAGAAATCCAAGTGTTTGGAGTCCTGGTGTGAGAAAGTGGGGGGATGATATCCTCAGAGCCTACGCGTTTCGGACGGCTTCGGCGTCATCATGGTCTTGGATCGACCTGCGGGGTCCATGGCCTGAGCGTACTGTCACGTTGGGTTCGTGGATCCACTGGGCCGTACCACTTTGACGGTATGGCAGCTGGCCAACAGGGCGCAGGACACAGTCTATAGTTCGTATAGGGTACCTGTGGCAACTCAGACTGTAGAAAGACAGGCTCGGCTGGGACAAGGCAGCAGGTAGACGTCAGGCGTGGAGTAGCAGGACAGGCGTGGAATACAGCACAGCACGACTACAGCACAGCACGGCACTTGACCAGGATAGCACGGGATACAGGTACGGGGAACACTGGGTACTGGAAAACACTAGGAGACTACTTGCATAGACAAACTAGGATACGACAAACAATGCCCAGGTATGGGAGGAAGGGGCTGGGCCCTTCTTATAGCACAGGGTGCTCTGGGAGCAATCAGCTCAATCTCCCACCTGCGTGTGCTTTGGCAAGTCTAGACTGAGCTCGCAAGCGTACCCTGGTGGTCACTGTGGAACAGAACTGCCATATGTGCAGACATCTCTGGAGAGAAGGGCGTCGACTGGATGGAAGGAGTTCGTGGTCAGCGACCACGGACATTACACATATATGTGGAAGTAAACTGCTGTTTGGGCACACTGTTGGGCTCAGAAGGGAGGGAGCGTCATTTGGCTTTAGAAGCGTAGATTTTGCTTGGTAGTAGTTTTGTTTGGAGTTTTACTGGTATTTCAGTTTATAATGTGAGGGTACATGTAAGCCGGGCAGAGTACTTCAGGGGCATAGTCAGGTGGTATAATAATGGGGTAAAAAAAAACAATAAAATAATCCATAGATGTGTGGTAAGCTGTGAAGAAATCCTTTATGCACAGGCCGGTGTCGCACTGATAAATTATGTCCTTCCTAATCCGCCTTTTGGTCGACACTCCGCACCTTTGCAGTTTGGGTAATTTTGCTGGGAAGTTTTGTCCTGGTATAATGTGGGCACCCTCACTTCCAGCAGATATGTTTGGGCCCTACCCTTCCTGGTTCCCTAATTTTAGGGCCTCGATAAATCGCCTATTGAAAAAGAAGAAGTGTTCCCCTCGGGCCTGCACAACCGCATATTTTATTTCCTGACTTATTGAATCCTTAACTCATTTTATTTTTTCCTAGACATAGTGGTATGAGGGTTGTTTTTTTTGCGGGATGGGCTGTAGTTATTATTGGCACCATTTTGGGGTACATGCGACTTTTTGATCACTTTTTATCCTATTTTTTGGGAGGCAAGGTGACTAAAAAACAGCAATTCTGGCATAGTTTTTTAGGTTTGTTTTTTTTACAGCGTTCACCATGCGTTATAAATTACATGTTAACTTTATTCTGCGGGTCAGTCTGATTCTGGCGATACCAGATTTATAGCATTTTTTTATGTTTTACAACTTTTTGCACAATAAAATTACTTTTGTAAAAATAATGTATTTTTTCTGTTGCCATGTTGTGAGAACTATAACTTTGTAATTTTTTCGTCGACGGAGCTGTATGAGGGCTTGTTTTTGCGAGACGAGCTATAGTTTTTATAGGTACCATTTTTTAAACACTTTTTATTTCAATTTTGGTAGGGCAAAGTGACCAAAAAAACTAAAATATTGGCATTGTTTTTTACGGGATTTTTTCGACACCGTTCACCGCATGGAACAAATAACATAATATTTTTATAGTTTAGGTTGTTATGGTCGCGGCAATACCAAATATGTAAGGTTTATTTCTTTTTTTCAATAATAAAGGACTTGTTAAGGGAAAAAGGATGTTTGTGTTTTATTTTATTACTTGAAACTTTTTTATATTTTTTATAACTTTTTTTTTTACACTTTTCTTTAGTCCCACTAGGGGACTTGAAGGTCCAACTGTCAGATTTGTTTTCTAATACAGTGCACTACCTAAGTAGTGCAATGTATTAGATCTGTCAGTAATTTACTAACAGCAAGCCGATTATGCTTCGCCTCCGCGCGGCGCATAATCGGCTTCCGTAATGGCAGAGCAGGAGGCAATCGTTAGGTCTCCTGTTGCCATAGTAGCAGTCCGCAGCCCTGATTGGTTGGCAGGGCTACCGATCTGCTGATAACCACGAAGATGCAGCGATCACTAACTCCGGTTCCTGCCATTACAGGTGGATGTCAGCTGTAACATATAGTTGACATCCACTGCTGATGATGCCGGCTAAGCTTCTGAGCCGTCGCCATCTTGCCGACGGCTATGGATGCCTTTTAGGCCCCGCTTCTGGGCGGGGGCTGGAAGTTTTCCGTGCTAGGCAGACCAGGAGGCCACTATTAGGCCTCCGGTTGCTATTGCAGCCACTGACACCCCGGTGATTTTATTGCAGGGGTGCTGATGAGCTGCAAACACCTTACATGCAGCGATCACTTTTTACTGCTGCATGTAAGATACAGCTGACATCCGGGGATGATGGCACCAATTCAGACTCTGAGCCGGTGCCATCAATTCGTCGTAAGTATACAACATTGTAAAGGATCTGCCAGACACAGCTTCTGTGTCGACGCCCGTGGGGTAATCAGTCTGCACCTGCTCCTAAGTCTGAGAGAGTGACACGATCTTCTACCAGTCAGGAAGGGGAGGCTGAGGAGTGGGAGAGCCTATCACAGCCTGGCCAGACGGAGCTAGCTCCCGCCCTCTGTCTATTTATATCTTCATTTCCTGCTCCTCCTTTGCCTGTGATTCTGCCTGTTTCCTGGCTCTGCTGCTGCTAGTACTACCCATCCTCTGCTTGTTATTGACCTTGGCTGTTTCCTGGCTCTGCTACTCCTGCTATGATTATTGACCTTGCTTCATTTTTGACCCTGGCTTTACTGACTACGCTCCTGCTCTGCGATTTATACCTCGTGCACTCCTGGTTTGACTCGACTCGTTCACTACTCTTGTTGCTCACTGTGTTGCTCACTGTGTTGCTGTGGGCAACTGCCCCATTTCCCTTAGCTTCTGTGTACAATTGTCTGTTTGTCTGTCGTGCGCTTATTGAGCGTAGGGACCGTCGCCCAGTTGTACGCCGTCGCCTAGGACGGGCCGTTGCAAGTAGTCAGGGACTGAGTGGCGGGTAGATTAGGGCTCACCTGTCTGTCTCCCTACCCAGTCATTACATAATCACAGGCCCATATACCTTTTCTACGCTGGTCCCGGACACAACTATGGACCCCCTTGAGACGCTGGCTCAGCAAATGCAGGGTCTCTGCCTACAGGTCCAAGCCCTGGCTCAGAAGGGCAACCAGCATGATGCTACCCTGGTAGTGCCCCCCACCTCAAGTTACCTGACCGGTTCTCAGGGGACCGGAAGACTTTTTTTTCCTTTCGGGAGAGTTGTAGGCTCTATTTCCGTTTAAAGCCCCACTCCTCAGGTTCTGAGAGCCAGCGAGTGGGTATAATTATGTCCCGGCTCCAGGACGGGCCCCAAGAATGGGCCTTCTCCTTGGCTCCTGACGCCCCTGAACTTTCCTCTGTTGATCTTTTTTTTCCGCTCTCGGGCTCAAATATGACGAGACTGACAAGACTGCCTTTGCCGAGAGTCAGCTGGTGACCTTACGTCAGGGTAAGAGACCCGTTAAGGAGTACTGTTCTGACTTTAGGAAGTGGTGTGTAGCTTCTTGGTGGAATGACCCTGCCTTGAGGTGCCAGTTTAGATTGGGTCTGTCGAATGCCCTGAAAGACCTGTTAGCTATCCCTCTTCTGACTCCCTAGATCAGGTTATGGCTTTAGCGGTACGTCTTGACCGACGTCTCAGGGAACGACGACTGGAACGTTTTTGTGCCTTCCCCTCTGACCCCCCCATGATGGCTCCCGAGGTTCCGTTGCTTCATTCTTCCACGGAAAACTCGGATGAACCTATGCAATTCGGGGCCTCCGTCTCTCCCTAACAACGTAGAGTTCCGCAGGAAGAATGGTCTCTGCTTCTACTGTGGGGATGACAAGCATCAAGTGAACAACTGTCCTAGGCATAAGAATAAGTAGCCGGAAGAACTTCCGCGCCTAAGTGATCATCGGGGAGGTCATTTGGGCGCACAGGTATTTCCCGTATATATGAAATCTAATAAGATCTTGCTTCCCTTTAAGGTCTCTTTTGAGGGTAGGTCTGCCACCGGCAGTGCCTTCGTGGATTCAGGGTCTTCTGCTAATATTATGTCTGTGGAATTTGCTATGTCTCTAGCTATGCCATTGATTGACTTGCCTAAACCTGTCCCGGTAGTGGGTATCGACTCCACTCCTCTTGCTAATGGTTATTTTACACAGCATACCCCTGTTTTTGAACTCCTTATTGGCTCCATGCATTTGGAGCAGTGTTCTGTACTGGTGATGCAGGGATTATTGTCCGATTTGGTTTTAGGCCTTCCCTGGTTGCAGATGCATAATCCCACGTTTAACTGGAATACTGGGGATCTTACCAAATGGGGTAATGAATGCATGACATCATGTTTTTCTGTTAATTTTATCTCTCTCCCTGAGGAGGTGAACACTCTACCTGAGTTTATTCAGGACTTCGCTCATGTTTTTTCTAAAAAGGCCTCCGAAGTGTTACCTCATAGAGAATTCGATTGCGCAATCGATTTGGTACCAGGAGCTAAGCTCCCTAAGGGTAGGATATTTAATCTCTCTTGTCCCGAACGTGAAGCCATGAGAGAGTATATCCAGGAATGCCTGGCTAAGGGTTACATTCGCCCCTCTACTTCTCCGGTAGGTGCTGGCTTCTTCTTCGTAGGGAACAAGGATGGTGGTCTTAAGCCGTGCATTGACTACCGAAACTTGAATAAGGTCACTGTAAGGAACCAGTATCCCCTTCCTTTGATTCCTGATCTCTTCAATCAGGTTCAGAGGGCCCAATGGTTCTCTAAGTTTGAGCTACGGGGGGCTTATAACCTTATCCGCATCAAAGAGGGGGATTAGTGGAAGACTGCGTTTAACACGCCCGAAGGTCATTTCGAATACCTCGTCATGCCCTTTGGGTTGTGTAATGCTCCTGCGGTCTTCCAGAATTTCATATAGGCTGAGGAGTGGGAGAGCCTATCACAGCCTGGCCAGACGGAACTAGCTCCCGCCCTCTGTCTATTTATACCTGCATTTCCTGCTCCTCCTTTGCCTGTGATTCTATTCTGTTTCCTGGCTCTGCTGCTCCTGCTATGATTATTGACCTTGCTACATTTTTGACCCTGGCTTTACGGACTACGCTCCTGCTCTGCGATTTATACCTCGTGCACTCCTGGTTTGACTCGGCTCGTTCACTACTCTTGTTGCTCACTGTGTTGCCGTGGGCAACTGCCCCATTTCCCTTAGCTTCTGTGTACCCTTGTCTGTCGTGCACTTATTGAGCGTAGGGACCGTTGCCCAGTTGTACGCCGTCGCCTAGGACGGGCCGTTGCAAGTAGGCAGGGACTGAGTGGCGGGTAGATTAGGGCTCACCTGTCTGTCTCCCTACCCCGTCACTACAAACATTTTGCAGGAAGCACTGACTTTCCATGACGTATACTTACGACAAATGTCGGGAAGGGGGTTAAACATGTGCGGGATCACATTATCCCACGAGATGTGTTACGTCCTATTGAGACTCTCTGTAAATTTTGTGAACTACCATACAGGCGTGCTCAGGTCAATTGAGCATGCGTGGGATTTGATTATCCTGTGAGACGCTACTGTGTTTCATCTGACTTTGGTCAGATGACTTTAATGGTCCAAAAGCCTACACTATAGTGACGCATGCGCGTTACGGCAGTCAGTATGGAGTACAAGAAATGTTTAGATGCAGTTATTGCCGTACAAGGGGGGGGTCACACCAGCTACTGAAAGCAAAGGTTCACATACTTTTGGCAATCTGTGTGGGCCAACGCAACTAAGTCTTCTATTTGCACTCTCTATAAATAGAACCAATTGATGCATTGGTATCATACCCCCATGTTACTTCATTGTTTTTATCCCTCCTTCCACAATAATTGTGGGCATTGTATATGGGATTTTCCCTTGCTTTGCCGTTTCTAGGGTGCGGTCTAACGCCTGCTTGAACCGGTGTTGACTACTAAAGTTCCTTTATTTCCTCTTACATATGTCTTAAATGTTAAAGTTTTTGCGTAAACACGCTGCCAGGTATCTCCTGGTGACTTGATTGCTTGTGTCTTTCCCGGACTCCAATGTTTGGAGACTCTTCTGTTATGATTAATGCTGACATAATTATTATTGAGCGTATACTCTTTGGTGATATCGCATCAGACTTGTCTTTCATTTTTATTGCAAAAACACACAAAAAAATTTAAGAATATTCTAGGGTAAAAATTGACAAGCTGACCTCAATATAATGCAATCATAAAGTCAGACATAACTATTTCTAATGATAAGTACAAGAAATAGGCAATAGGAAGGGAGCTCTGTTTTCACAGCTACTGATCTTTTTTGCCTTTTTGGCCACAATAACGTAAAAAGAGTGATTAAGGAAGAATTTAAAATCAAAGCCTTCTGTCTTGGGATCACAAGATATAAGCAAGACAGGGTGAAGCAGACTAATTCTTTGTGGACTTAAATCTTAACTTGCATGCGTGTATAGATCAAACATTATCACCAGAGGCTATGGATGAAATTATTTCCACTTTCAAAGAAAACCACTTTAAAAGAAATTTGCCAGACCCATATAGAAACACACTACATTTTGTCTTGGTTTTCAATTGTGTTTTCTTATGAGTAATGGTTTTGTCATCACAACGTCGCAAAGCAGTTCCTGGAATAATCCTATCCTTAAGAAAGCCATGCAAGAGAACAATATTTTATCCCACAAAAAAAATCCTGCACTCAATGTGTCAGACACGGTTACTTTATACCAGTCCTTTTGAATTTGTAAGCTTTTACTTAATTTCACACTAACATAGGAGTCATCTTTGCTGAAGGAGCATTAACAGTCATTCACTGTGACTTAAATTGAAAATCCAGTGAACTTTTTTTTTTTTATCTAAATAGATTTTAAATGATGTTCTAATTCATTTCTTAATATATCTTTACATCGGTCGGTGCTCCATTTTTTCTGATACAAAGCTTCAAATTCACTGCATAGACTTAAAAGTCTGCAAGATTTAAAAGATAACATAAGGGCTGCCCACAGTCACCACTGGGGGGGAGCTTATGCATAATGTTATATATTAAACTTAATGAGACAGTACACAGTAAGCTCCCATGCACCCTCTAGTGGTGGCTGCAGGCAGCTAGAATGTTATCTTTCAAATATATATCTATGCAGGGGATTTGGAGCTCTGTATCAGAAAAACAGAGCTCCGACTGCTACGAAGATATATTCTGAAATTAGTCAGCACAGAATTTTGTACCTAAATATGACAGAATGAAAAAAAGTGGATGTTCGCTTTAAGAAATAGACCAGGAAGAGCCATTTAATCTACAAATAAGTCCACAAAACATAGAAAAGGAACGTTTTATTGCTCACATATATGAAAAATAAAGAAATTGTATATTTTACATAAGATGTGTACTGGTTAGATTGCAACAAATATAATGGGATGCTGGCCACGCCGCCTACCAGTGTGGCTGGCGTTCCTCTCATCTGCCATCGGGCTCTACATTGCCTTGCACAATCCGAGTGACACCTCAAAGCGAAAGGCAGCTCCGATTATTAAAAACTTGCCCTGCACTGCCCCACCTCACCTGAGCAACCTCTGGTGTTGAATCGCAATTCCTGCAACACTAATCAGTCTGAGTCTGTGATCACCTCCCAAGATCAAGAATATGAGATACAAGAAAATACTCAATGCCAAAAGCATCAGAGGTAAATTGTTTCATTTACTTGATTGGAAAGGCTTTAGCCCAGAGGAAATAACTTGGGAATCTGTACAGAATAATGATGATTCTGCAGCCTTCCGCAAATCTTATCTGCACTTCCCAACCAGCCAAAAAAATCGGGGCATGGACATCGCATGGCTCTGTGCTTGATTTTATGTACTAGTTTGCAATGTGCATGGCTAAAAAAATAATTAATGAATAATTAGGAGGGGTGCCCAAGGACGTTTGATCACAAAGAGTCACTAGGAATATGGATTATCCCAGTCATTATATACTTAGGCCGGTCAGGAATATTTGATTGCTTAGGTTTAATCTGACCTACCTACTGTATTTATTAATACAGTCTATTTTTTCCCCCCTAGTCTTTCGCTACACAAAAAACTTAAACAAAATGATCTCTGAGGGTTAAGAAATATTTCTTTGTTCTTAAAACTTGCCACCTTCATTTGTTTTTGCCTTGCGATAACTCACAAATGGCAGGTCATTGAGGACTTCACAATGACTGGAGCTACTTATACAAAACGATATGTGTGTAAATAGTATTATGAAGCTTTTGATACATTCTATCTCCTTAAAAATCAATCAGAGCTTTTATCTGTTACTATTATAGTATTGCAAGGATTTGAAACCATTAGTTACAATTCTAGGAAAATGCATATTAACATGGTATAGGGAAGTTAAGCATAAACTATTGAAATTCAGATTTAGAATGCTGATGATATTCTTTTTGAGGCGTTCGCTAACAAACATTTTGCTGGTTAGATGGAATTAGAGCAAAAGGCTGAATAAAGAAGGTCAGAATTATAATTCTGTTTGAGTTTACATTGCGGAGTAGGCAGAACTCTATAGTCACTACACTTCCGCTGAAGTTAGGAATCTGCTCGTCATCCATTTTTCTCTTTTAACCAGAAAGAAACAACTTATAAGAACACAGATCTTAGAGATATAGTCAAACATTCTTTAAAGATTGAATAGATGTCCAAGGTGGTGGCGTTTTCGGACCCATTGCTCGAACTCCATCAGCACCTTCTGCTGTGGCGGTTGACTCACATACTCAAGCCCTTTACTTCAACTATGTTAACAGTATATGCAGAGAAGGAGTCGGAAGCACCGAAATTCTTTGAAAAAAAGATATAATCAAACACAAGACCGGTCATGAGACAGTCGGTCCAATGTTCCTCTCAAAGTGATATTCATTATTTTGATGAAGTAATGTTTTTGGGCACCGTACGCTGTCAAATATCAAACCAAAAAAGGGTCACAATGATTCTGGACTGTTGAATATTTCTTAACGGCCATTGAAATGCAGAAAATTGTCTTGTAGCATCTTAAAAAGTCTTCTACTGGTCATCTTCAGCCTCTGCAGAAGTATTTCATTTGATGACGTGCCACTACTCTTACCTGTTGGGCTTCATGATTTCCAGAAAACTGAGTGTTGAATTAAATGAGCATTGCTTTAATATTTATTGTATTTCGTGGTATAATTTAGATTGACTGGGCCTTTATTACAAAAAAAAACAAATTTAGTTGCCGCCAAAGTGTATTTCCAAAAATTTGGACAAAAACTATTCAGGGTACAAAACTGCCACATTGGTGTCTTAAACACGTATTTTTCTTTTTACGTATCTATGTCCCAGACTTATAAGTATAACTTATAAGATACTAGCTTGCTCTTCCTTCACTGATGACACAATGGAACTACATTTCTCAGCATTCCTGTTACAAACTTTCAAAAAATGTGTAACCTTTACCCCTCGGCGACATGCCCTGTATATTTACAGCACTAGGGCTATGTATTTAGCTCAGCACGCTGTAAGTGTAAACCACGGCGATGGTGTTGGCACTGGACACATACCCGCACCATCCGCAGCGGGTATCAGTTGTGTAACTCTGATCCCATCCATTTAATCTCTGAGATGCTGTGATCGATAGCGACCTCGGCAAGTGTTTAGACAAAGGGAGGGGGCTCCCCCTGTCACCGCATCACTGTCCCCACGTGGCGATCGTGGGGTGTCAATGGGTTGCCATGACAGCTTGGGCCTAAATAAGGCCCCCAAATCTTCCATTTGCATATGCCTATTAGGCCCTGCATCTGACAGGTTTACACTAAAAGGCATAAAACACTGCACTACATAAGTAGTGCAGTGTATTATGTTAGCGATCAAACGATCAGGGTCAAATCCCCTAGTGGGACTGAAAAAAGATTCTGAAAAAACCCTCAAAAATAAAAAATTCTAAAAGTAAACAAAACCCTTTTTTTTGCCCCTTACAAAATGCTCTACTCAAACAGTTTGTAACGCTGAAATCGACTACACTCTTGCTTCCGGAAAAATGACGGGTCCGGTGCACAAAAGAGACGAACTTAAACCACGGGCACCGGCTTCGTCACCATTGAAATCAATGGTGATGGAAGCGGAAACCTCTGGTTTCCGTCGGTGTCAGTTTGCGTCTGCTCAGGGTCCCGTTCTCAGTTTTCCACAGCGTATTGTTACGCTGCGGAGATACAACACAAAGCACGCCACATGTGAGGGCACCCTAGTGGCAGTCAGAACTTGCCCCTGTGGCACTGATAAATCTGCCATACTGTACACGCATATGTAGCCCAGTGCAGAGTATACAGCTAGTTACTAAGTTTCTATCAGTAAACCCAGATAACAAAGCATCCTTTCACTCGGATCATCAGTATGTGTATCGTACACCGTGCTGTGATCCCCCGTATCGGTGTCATGAGATCCTCGGGTCAGGAGGTGATGCTCGTTTCGAGCTGAATGGTAGGCAGGCATTGAATGTATTGGCTCGGGTTACTGCGTGACCTCATAGTACCTCAGCTCGTCTGTCCTGATATGGCACCTCATGACCTGCGCATTAGACACGCACATGGCGGACACACAATCCCAGACTTTATGAGCCCTTGTACCGCAACAAGGCAGCAGTTTTCTTATATGGCGCTCACTATCCGTGGCCTGCCCCCCTCCTTCTTTACCCCAGACACCGAAAAGTACACCGTAAAGAGCTTGTCAACTGTCTGCACCCGCCCACACTCACCTACAGCCAATCACACGCTCGCACTAATCAAAGCGCTACCCATCTTAATGTCAGAAGGTTCTTGATTGGACGACTGTGCAGTACTGTAGGTAACGTGTATGGATTGCTACTATAGGTGTTGCTGTGTAAAAGGCAGAGTTGGTGAATACCTCAGTAACACTGTAAGCAGTCGCTAGGCAGAATCCACTAACAGGAGCGTGCAAACAATGTTCTGTATATGTATGGTGAAACGTTAAGGTTACAAGTACCGTCACAACGCTCACAGATAAAAACATCAGTACCCAAGTAACAAACAGTAATAGCCCCGGCGTCATAACTATGTAACAGACTTGTCTGCTTTGGCAGAGTAAAAAGTCACGTGTCAATACGGCCAAGAGCGCGATGGGAAATGAAGTTCGCGTCCAGTGATTATATGTACACATGAACGGCTCTGAAACTACAAGTTCCGTGAGCACGTCACACCCCCTCCCGTGTGGAAGACCAAAGCCTCCACAACACAATTCGCTTATACCGCATATAAAAGCCCCCCCCTTTGGTGGCACGCTGAGTTCTATAGACAAAGCAGGAGGAGGCTTAGTGTGTCCCACCTCCTATTACCAAACTCATATCGTTTATTGACTGTGACTATAACAACGTGATGTAAAAATAGGTATCAATAAATTTTACAAATTATAAGAGACAGTAGTAACAAATGTACAGGACGGTGTTAAAAAGAAAAAAGGGTCATAAGAACTCACATTTAGGCCTCATTTACACGAGCGTAATATACGCGCGTGCGACGCGCGTGCTTTTCACGCGTGTCGTACGCACCTATATTACTCTATGGGGCAGTGCAGACGATGCGTGAATTTTGCGCAGCGCGAGTGCGTTGCGTAAAACTCACGACATGTTCTATAATCGTGCGTTTTTCGCGCATCACGCACCCATTGAAGTCAATGGGTGCGTGAAAACCACGAAGGTCGCACGGAAGCACTTACGTGCGAACTGCGTGATTCGCGCAAGAGCTGTCAAACTGAATGTAAACAGAAAAGCACCACGTGCTTTTCTGTTTACAAACATCCGAACGGAGTGTCTTAGACATGAGCGAACCAAACTTTACCGGGTTCGGCCGAACTCGTTTTGACCGAACCCGGCAGGAGACAGTCACTGTGCAGGGTGCTGAAAGAGTTAAACTGGTTCAGCACCCTGGACAGTGACTTCCGATTCCAATATATGTGAACGTGTAAAAAAAAAAAATGTTCTGACTTACCGATAACTCCCGGCTTCTTCCTCCAGTCTGACCTCCCGGGATGACAATTCAGTCCAAGTGACAGCTGCAGCCAATCACAAGCCAAGCACAGGCTGCAGCGGTCACATGGACTGCCGCGTCATCCAGGGAGGTGGGGCCAGATGTCAAGAGAGGCGCGTCACCAGGGACGCGTCACCAAGGCAACGGCCGGGAAGTTCTCGGTAAGTACGAACCTCTTTTTTTTTTAAACAGGTTACTCGATATGGTGATCGGAATGCACTGTCGAGGGTGCTGAAAGAGTTACTGCCGATCAGTTAACTCTTTCAGCACCCTGGACAGTGACTGACGTCGACTAGCCTCATCTCTATGATGGCGGCTGCGCGAAAATCACGCAGCCGCGCATCATACACGGATGACACACTGAGCTGTCAAGTGCCTTTTGCGCACGCAAAACGCTGCGTTTTTTGCGCGCGCAAAACGCACACGCTCGTGTAAATGAGGCCTTATGCATAGACTTGTTCAAGTCCACATTTTGTCTAAGGACTTATACACAGTTTAGCAAATTTCAATAAGTTCTCTATGTGACAAAAATTCTCTCCTGTTCCCCTCCCATTGTTGTCGACATATGACCTCAGCGGGGGGGAATACGTGACTGGTCACCCATGTCGATGGACTCGCCATGCTGTAGGGACTGAAGAGACCCGCAACAAGAGCACACATGAGAACTGGATAACTACGTATGTGACAAAATAGTGGCATGCTCCATTGGAAGCTGTATACATGAGGTAATTACCCAGGAAGCATTGCTTGTAGGGGACAATCTCTCTGTAATACGGTGCCGTATTGTGGCACTATACAGCGGCACACAGAGTACCTACGACTATGTAGTACGAAGCCGCTGGGACTCTGTGCGCTTCCTAACAGTTTGTGTGGACTAGCATGACAATTTAGACCCATATGGAACTTCCCACTTTGGAGTTTTATGGCATATGGACAGGATAAACCATACATATCTAATATGGAGAAGGGGGCGGGGGGGTCCTATCAGCATGAAGCTGCTTCACACAGTGTGAGAGACTGGGGCTGGAGGGAAGGGGGATCACTTCAAACAGCCATATCTGGGGCATATGAAAGAGGAGATCCTAATCTTTCATATGACACCAGGATCGCAGTTCTAGCTGTGACACAACCAGAGGTATCACCAGTTGAATACAGTCAGGAATGGAAGGTGTATACTATATCATCACACTGTGTTGCTGGGCAGGGAAGGGGAGAAGCTGTAAGCTGATTGGACAGCGCCATACAGAAAACATTACACCGCCCAGAGTGAAAAGAAGAGTCACCTCCTATTTGGCTATTAGAGCCACATTACCAGATTTAGAAAAATGCTCATAACTTTGCAAACAATAAACGTTTTTTTTAAAAACAAATCACCCTGAAGTTATCAGCAACATGGAGATTATTAGATTAGTTAGGAGATAGGGAGTTAATAAACTGGCGACAGAGCCTCTTTAAAGGGGTTGTCCGGGCACGGGGCGGTTTTTCATACTGATGACAGGCGATCAGTATATGATCGGTGGGGATCCTACACCGATTAGCTATTCCGACTGCCTACTGGCACCAGAAGTTATGTAGTGCTGGAGCAGTAGGCTCCATACACTGTATAGCAGTCGTGCTGGGTTACTGCACCTCTGCTCCTAGTCACAGCCGTTATACTATAACCGGAGCCATCTGCTTCCAGCACCAGCCACTGCATAACCTCCGATGCCCAGAGGCAGACAATAAAGCTGATCGGTGCGGAGTCTGGGTGTCGGACCCCCACTGATCCTATACTGATGACCTATCCTGTGGATAGGTCATCAGTGTGAAAAAATGCCCCTGGCCTGGACAACCCCTTAGGCCCTTATCACACTTGCAGTTGGAGTTTTTTGCAGTTGGAAAAATCTGCCGCAAAATACCTTCAGGAATTTTGAGGCAGATTTTGACCTGCCTGCACTATCTTTGCCACGTTTTTCGGGCACGGCCATTGAGCTCCGTGGGCAAAAAACGGCAAAAAACCGCTTTCTCTGCCTCCCATTGATGTCAATGGGAAGTTAGAGGCAGAAACGCCCAAAGAAAGGGCATGACACTTCTTTTTCCCACAAGCGTTTTTTTCCGCTCGCGGGAAAAAAAGGCCTCGCCTTCCATTGAAATCAATGGGAGGCGTTTTCGGCCGTTTTTTGGCGGTTTCCGCGTCAAAAGAAGCGCCAAAATAGTTTGTGTGAACAGGGCCTTAAGAGGATTTTCCCATCAGAGACATTTATGACATATCCACAGGATATAGCAGAAAAAGATATGGCGACAGCACACTGCGACACTAATGCCACCTAAGCCGCTAAATATAACTAAATTTGCATTACTGCTAAATGTACTTACAAATAGGGAGGTTCTTAGTGCACATTTTGATCAAAAAGTGTTTGCCCACCTGCCACGACAAGACGACCTCTGTAAGGTGGGAACCTACGCTGCACATACACCCAGAACTGGGACTAAGCCTACATATATACCTGGGGATGGTAGGATCCAGCATTGAACTGATTAAAATCACCCAGGGCAGAATGGGAGGAGTGCAAGAACAACAAGTGGAGGCAGTCACTAACCCCACATATATGGATCCCATAAACACAAAAGTTTGAACAGCACATTCCAACAAAATGATACAAAACGTGTATACAGGTGCAAGAACACCTGTGACTGCAAATATACAGCAGAAAAAGAAATGGCGACAGCACACTGCCGACACTAATGCCACCTAAGCCACTAAATATAAATAAATATGCACTAAAGCTAAATCTACTTACAAAAGGAAGGTTCTTAGTGCACATTTTGATCAAAAAGTGTTTGCCCACCTGCCACGAGGCAACGTCTGTAAGGTGGGACCTACTCTGCACATACACCCAGAATAAGGGTATGTGCGCACACACTAATTACGTCCGTAATTGACGGACGTATTTCGGCCGCAAGTCTCGGACCGAACACCGTGCAGGGAGCCGGGCTCCTAGCATCATACTTATGTACGATGCTAGGAGTCCCTGCCTCGCTGCAGGACAACTGTCCCGTACTGTAATCATGTTTTCAGTATGGGACAGTAGTTCCACGGAGAGGCAGGGACTCCTAGCATCGTACATAACTATGATTCTAGGAGCCCGGCTCCCTGCACTGTGTTCGGTCCGGTACTTGCGGCCGAAATACGTCCGTCAATTACGGACGTAATTAGTGTGTGTGCACATACCCTTAGGGTATGTGCACACGCTAGCTGACTTTTACGTCTGAAATTACAGACTGTTTTCAGGAGAAAACAGCTGCGTCGTTTCAGACGTAAATGCTCCTCCTCGCATTTTGCGAGGCGTCTTTGACGCCCGTAATCTTGAGCTGTTCTTCATTGACTTCAATGAAAAACGGCTCAAATTACATTTCAAAGAAGTGTCCTGCACTTCTTTGACGAGGCAGTCATTTTACGCGTCGTCGTTTGAAAGCTGTCAAACGACGACGCGTAAATTACTGGTCGTCGGCACAGTACGTCGGCAAACCCATTCAAAAGAATGGGCAGATGTTTGCCGACGTATTGTAGCCGTATTTTCATGCGTAAATCGAGGCATAATACGCCTCGTTTACGCCTGAAAATAGGTCGAGTGAACCCAGCCTAAATGTCAGATAGATGCGGGTTTCCACCTTTGGGACTCGCACCTATCTCTAGAACGGGGCCTTCTAAACCCCGTTCTGCCACTCAGTGTTGTGGCTAAAATGTGTGATTTCCGACAATGAAATACGGAAAAAGCGTAGCTCGCTGAGTTACGCTGTTTCCGTAAGTCTCATAGAACTGAATGGTAGCTACGGAAACAGCGTAGCTCGCATGCTACGATGCTTCTGTTACTGCCATTCACTACTATGGGAGTTACGGAAACAGCATAGCTCAGCGAGCTTTGCTGTTTCTATAATTCATGGTCGGAAATCACACTTTTCAGCTACAACACAGAGCAGTAGAACGGCGTTTAGAGGGCCCAGTTATAGAGATAGGTGCAGGTCCCAGAGGTGGGACCCGCATCTATCTGACATTTATGACATATCCTGTGGATATGTCATAAATATCTCTGATGGGAAAACCCCTTTAAAGTCTACGTAAGTGAGGGTGCATTTATATGAGACGATTTTTGCTGTCTCGTAAAAAAAAATCGCAACAAAACTGGTTGTGGTTTAACCGCAAATTGCGGCGTTTTTGCACTGAAGTTATCACCCATGCCGTATTTACAGGTGAAACACACTTTTTACCGCACACAGCCAAAAACGTCTCATGTAAATGCACCCTAAGGGTATGTTCACACGATGAGAGGCATTTACGTGTGGAAAGACAGACTGTTAACAGCTGCCTCGTTTCACACGTAAATGCTCCTCCTCGTAATTTACGAGGCGTCTGAGACGCTCGTAAATCTTGAGCTGTGCTTCATTGAGTTCAATGAATTACGGCTCAAATTACGTGGCAAAGAAGTGCCCTGCACTTCTTTGCCGAGGCAGTCCATTTACGCGTCGTCGTTTGACAGCTGTCAAACGACGACGCGTAAATGACAGGTTGTCTGCACAGTACGTCGGCAAACCCATTCAAATGAATGGGCAGATGTTTGCCGACGTATTGTAGCCCTATTTTCAGACGTAAAACGAGGCATAATACGCCTCGTTTACGTCTGAAAATAGGTCGTGTGAACCCAGCCTTATGGCAACAACCGAGCAACTGCCCTCTGTTTCTGTAATTCCTATATACTTCAATAGATAGATCCATGCACATATGTGGCCATTTCTCCAAGGACTTGGCCACAGCAAATTTGCTGCAAAATCTGCACCTTTTACAAGTAGATTTTGTTGCGGATTTTGCACGGATTTCACCCTGTACAATGCATAGGGTGAAACTGCAGCAGTTCACGGCAAATCCGCATCAAAATCCACATGTAAAACATGCATGTGTGACTCACTCTTTAGTCTTCTGGATGCAGCTGCTTTTGCTTGCAGAACGGCGGTCTGGGGACCCCTACCTATTAAACATTGCTAAGGGCAACAACGCCAGTTTTTCCTCGGAGATGTTTAATATTCCAGGCTCACAGTGCCACCAATACTATAAGCTAGTGATGTCATATTCTTTGGGCACCAAAGCTGCAACATTGTTGCTTTACGTAAGTAGTATGTTGGGTGCGGTTAGATAATTGCATGCCACATAACATATATCACAGCGATACACTATTTATTTTCACTGTCAAATAACAACGCACAGAAACAACACCCTAGACCTGTCCCAGTGCCTTCACACGAGAGACCGTTTTATTACATGTGCTATGTTCTGTATTATTTTCAGGAGCACAGTGCACAGACCCACGAGAAAAGTGACAGTGTTAAACAATGCTACAACGTACGTGAGTGACAGTATTGATAGACATCCAGCAGCATGCACAGGAGAAAGCGCCTCTTGGGGCAGAAAGAATTTGAAGTCTGACGTTTGTCCTGAGGCATACTGTGCGTGACACTCAGAATAAGGCTTTGTTCACACACTGCAGATTTTGTATGCGTTTTTAAGTCAAAACCTGTATTAGCCTCGGTTTACACCTGCGTTGGTGTGTTCAGTTGTTCTGCTCCGCCAGAGGAGCAGAACAAGGGAATAACGGAACCAACGGTTCCATTGCACAACAGACACCGCCGGTTGCCGACGGAACCCACCGACTTTAAGGCTGGGTTCACACAACCTATTTTCAGGCGTAAACGAGGCGTATTATGCCTCGTTTTACGCCTGAAAATAGGGCTACAATACGTCGGCAAACATCTGCCCATTCATTTGAATGGGTTTGCCGATGTATTGTGCAGACGACCTGTAATTTACGCGTCGTCGTTTGACAGCTGTCAAACGACGACGCGTAAATTGTCTGCCTCGGCAAAGAAGTGCAGGGCACTTCTTTGCAACGTAATTTGAGCTGTTCTTCATTGAACTCAATGAAGAGCAGCTCAAGATATACGAGCGTCACAGACGCCTCGTATATTACGAGGAGCTGCTTTTACGGCTGAAACGACGCAGCTGTTTTCTTCTGAAAACAGGCTGTCATTTCAGCCGTAAATGACAGCTAGCGTGTGAACATACCCTAATAGGTTCGGTCGGCTTTCCGTCGGGCTGTTCGTGATTTTACTGGACACAATAGCATAGCATGCTGCTCCATTGTCTCCTAAATCCCTGCCGGGTCTGCGACGGAGGCCCCTAACGGAGCTTCTGACGCAACTGTGAACGAAGCCTAAGACACATATAGAAGTTGTGTTTTTCCTTTATAATTGACTTCTGTTTAGGATCCACTTAAGGGGACTTGGCTTATGTTTGGCTAATTTACTACGTTTTACTGTCGCTGCCCTAAAGAGAAAAGTGGCTGTCAAGAAAGCCAAGTACAACGTTAGGGCTTCTTCACACGAATGCGGAAATCGGCCGTGTGACGGCTGTGCTTTTAACGGCCGTCACAAGGCTGCATAAAAATGTATGTACCTCTATGGGACTATTCACACGCCCGTTGTTTTAACGGACTATGTGAACGGCCCATGAAGAAGAAGAACATGTCCTATTTTTGTTCGTTTTCAAGGATCCCTCAATAGCCCCAAGTCTACAAGTGATCCGTGAAAACAGATCCCGCACGGATGCAAATCGCTTTTTCACAGCTGATTTGACACTCGCTCGTGTGAATATAGCCTTATAGCGTACCTCATTCCCATACAGGTGGGGACTATATTGGGGTATTAGGTGGCACTTTGTATGGGTGCCTGTACACGCTGTGCTGAGACCGGTTTTACTACAAATTGCTGTGGTTTTTACAAAGCAAAACGGTGGTAAAACCCCATGCGATATCACCGCATGGCACACTACAGCAGAGTGGCTGCTGCATGAACGGGCACTATTTGCTCATTTGTTGGCTGATTGCTGCAATGTTTAGGGTACGGTCCCACTGAGCGGCTGCCACAACCACGCCCACATGTGGTGGCCAGCGGCCACACCATTATGCCAGTGATAACCCCTTGGCCGTGTGTCGGCTGCATGTAGACGCCACTACTTGAGACCGTACTCTTACACAGAGCAATAATTGGGAACAAGCGTTTGTATGAGCGCTCGTTCAGTCGATCATCTGCCCGTGTAAAACGCCCTCGCGACAGTTTAGAAACAAGTATTGCACCATTCATTATAGCAGGGGAAAAAAAAGCAATCCATCCTGCATAGTCCACCGCCCCAATGAAAAATAAGCATCAACAATACTTTGTCTTTTATAGTATGGAAGGTAACATCGGTCTCCACAAGAGATCCGGAGTGGTCACCTCTGGCACTTGCAGAGATCATTCAATAGACAGTCTGAAGGACTCCCTAATGAACAAGTAAACAATGGTCTATACTGGCGTGTGCTTTGACTTTGGCTGAAGTTATAAGGATCCGTAACAGTGAGCCGCTTCTCATATTTCTCCTATCCAGGTTCTGGGTATCCAGCATAAACCTTCCAGCTGAGCGCCTCCCCGTTCGCGGGTCATGTGATGAGCTGACGTCACGGTGACGTCAGAGACTCTTTCTCTGCATGGGAACTAGACACCACCCTTCTGTCGCTGCTATTGGTTGGAGGACGGAAAAAAAATAAAAAATAGCGAGCAGCCGAGAGAGACACACACACACAGTGCAGACCTCGCTGCGGCTGGAGTTCACTCTGTTGCAGCTTAAACGTGACTTCCAGCATTTGCTTTTTAATTTGATTATTTATGCACCCCCTTTCGTCGTTTTCTAGCCCCCTTCCAGTTCTAGGTCCCCGGATGACATTACTGTGCAACATGTAACTGCTGAGCAGGCGCCACAACCATGTTCCATTGGCATTGGAGACTGTGAATACTAACCACAAAGAAGCACAGGGCGTCGTTGTCTATTTTTTTTTCTTCTCGACTCCAGCAATGTCTCGTCCACTATGGTTATTGTATTAAAGTGATATTTTTGTATGCACCGCCAGCCACAAAGGATTGCTCTCAAGGTGAATCTGGTGACCGGGGCAAGATACACGGAAAGCCGGATTATCAGCCGCCACAGATCCAGCACCATCAGGATATTACGGTCGTTGAGCATTTTTCTCTTTTTATGCTGGGGCTTTAATTCATGAGGCAATTGTTATCTTGTACTGACCTAATCTGGATCTCAGAATGAGCAAGCAAAGGCCCAAGAGGAATATCATTCAGAAGAAATATGTAAGTAGAGCTGCTTCTTGCGTATTATTGTTGTGCGTGGCACGTTTCCAAACGGACCTTTAAATGTCGGGGCTGACTCGTCCTCGGCTCGGCTGACGATGGGGTTTTAACCCCTCCATGCCGGTCTAGGGCTGCAGCGCAGATCGTAAAATCTGCCTGCACTGACCTCAGATGACACAATCATAAAGCAGCTTTCATAGAGCGGTGTCGGCGAGAGATCTCAATGGGGGTTGTCATAGGATTATACAATGAAATGGCTGCTTATGGCGACCTGTTTCTTATGGGGATCGGGTTACACTCGGGTGATAAGTTTGGGGCTGGCTGGGCGTGCAGGATCGGGCTTTCCTTTGTGTTGCTGTACAGCCATCCAGTGCGGGACTGTGGCTAGCAATGACCCGGCCTGTGACCATTACGAGTTGCCCCTTTGTCGCCCATGTACATAGTTTGTTGCCGTTCCCTATGACATAACGATTTGTATTCGTATTACGTGCGGATGTTAACCCTTTGGGCCGCGGTACCATAGATCCGCATTGCAGAGAGCAAGGATATCCTTGAACAGCCTATGTAATGATGGATACGGCAGCCTTTGTTCAGGGTTCTGCTTAGGATGGGGTGAGCCGCCTGTGCTAGTGTCTTTTTAATTAAAGCGATGGGTTAGAATAAATAGAAACTTGCATAGACCGCTGGCTGCTTGTGCCCCCTCCTCTCTGCATTGGAGGAACTCGTGCCACCCTACAAGGAATCGTGTCGCAGAGATTCTGCCTGGCAACATCTCAACTCCCCCAAATGGTCAGGAGGCGGTGTTTGTATGGTGGGGGTGATGAGCCAGGAAGGGGGCGCAGGGAGGTATATATACTGCATGTGCTGAGAAAACTGTGGCCCATAAATCAACCCCCTCCCTCCTACTTGCAGCCATAAGTATGGCTGCTGTCTGCTCGCCGGCCGTGCCCCCTCTGCTTCTCTCCTCCTCCTCCTCCCTTCCTTACATCTGCAGCCATGAAGAGAGCAACAGGTTCCACTGGACAAGCAGCCAGGCTGTGAGGTGTGCCAGGAAGAGATCTGTGACGTCACAATGCCCATATGAGCCTTCACTAGCTTTGGTGGTGGCCACGGTTAGGTGCCATACAGACTTTGGAAGGGGGCAGAGTAGGAGATGGGATGTAAGCTGGCAGGACGGGCTGCTGGTGCCCTCTGGGGATGTGCTACATTTAGTGACGTCACAGACCGTCGAGCAGTGTAATGGCTGCTCTGATGAGCATTACCTCACAGGTAGAAAAGAGTCTAGACACTGACCGTAAAGCACCACAATGGCTGCACCAAGAAGTCATTACTATTCATACAATATATAAATATTTGTCCTTTCTCTGGGGTCACCATTCATTGTGAACAGCAATGATATTCAGATTCCTCTCCATGGTACTAAAAGTATGACGTGGAGGCAGTCACCGTTCTGAGAAATGCACCCACTCCTGGGTGTTGTAGAAAGAGAACATGGCTGGATCCTCCCGCTTCTTTTTTTTTGCAAAATCTCTTTTTATTAAACTGGTACACAAAACATACAAGGGAAGACATCATACGATACAATACAAGTCAGATATCAGGGTTTGCAAAATGAAAACAAAGCAAGAATACAGGTCTTGGGTATCATTACAACTCTTTGAAAATGACGTCAGATAGACATCGCAAAGGAAACAACATCCTCACAATACAAGCTAACCCACAAGAGACCCTGAACTGACATGCATCTCAGTAAGAGTACAAAATAGCTAAGACATAATACAGGAAAATAAGAACATGGTAGTAGCATCCTCCGGTGTCACGCCTTTATGTCACATTGCCACATTACAATGGTTGAAAATATGCAAATAGGACTCAACTTGACTTGAATTTAAAAGGTCTCTTAATTCATAACATGACGTGAATAACAGAATTGTGCTGAGTTGTGAAGACAGTGTTTATGGATATCTTATGGCCCCCCTACCTCCCGGACCAGCCATGGTTTCCATATTTTCAGATATCTCTCCCTTGAATGGTCTATCCAGGCAGCCATTTCCTCCAATCTACATATCTGCTGCATTTTATCTAACCATATCTCCACCGTCGGTGGGTTAGACTGTCTCCAAAAGGTAGGCACTAGCAATTTAGCAGCAGAGATCATGTGGGTCGGAAGACTGTGTACAGATGGCGTAAAATCAGGTATTGGCAACCAGAGTAGTATCAGTGCTGATGTTAGTGTAATATTTGTGGAACAGACAGAATTTATTATTTTTTCAACCCCCCTCCAATAGCTTAATATCTTGGGGCACGACCACCAGATGTGAAGGAAGGTGCCCGGACCCTCTCGGCACCTCCAACATAAATTATCAGAGACTAAACCTATAGAAAATAGGAAGTCCGGAGTTCGGTACCAACGTGTTACCAGCTTGTAGGAATTTTCTTGTATACGTACACACTTAGAAAACCCCTGAGCGGCTTTCAATATAAACCCTACTTCCTCTTTGGAGAGAGACAAGCCCAAATCCCTTTCCCATTGTCTCACAAAATGAGGTTTTTGCGAAGATGTCTCCAATAGAATGCCTTTATACAATTTAGACAGAACTTTAGACGGGGTGGCCGGTAATAATATGTAATTTTCTAGCCAGGTCGGGTCTACTTTTAATGGAGGTGATTGAGCTTTGAACATACCAATGGTAGTTGTATAATCTGCCATTTGTAGTGCGTTTGGTTGCTTCAGATCCCGTCCCTTAAAAACCGATTGCAAGTCGGGCGGCCCATCTAGTTCCCACAATTCAGATACTTGTACCTTATTTAAGCACCTCCAAAAATCCGCTGTTCTATCGGACGGTCTACCCAAATATGAGGGCAAGACACTCAAAGGAGCAAGAGGCGAGAGGAGCTGTTTTGACATATTCAAGGCTTTTGCCGTGTGGCACACCGCCATCGTTCCCTTAGTGATTGGGCTCAAGTATCCCTTTGAGGAGTACGAGGCAGATCGAACCCATAGCAATCCCAACATCTCTGGTCCCATGAGGGATCTTTCCATAACCACAGACAGAGAGGTATTACCCCCGTCTGCCAGTTGCGTCCAGCGGGCTAAATGGTTCGCTATAAAATAAGTTTCCAGATCCGGTAGGGAGATGCCCCCTTGCTCCTTCTTTTGTATCAGGAAGGAGTATGCTAGTCTGGATCTCTTAGAGCCCCATAAAAAGGAAATGAATAGGGATTTGAAATTCCTGAAGTAGCTCTTCGGAACCTCTATAGGTAAAGCACACACCAGGTACGTAATCTGCGGAAGTATATAAGTGGCGAGTAAGTTCTTCCTACCAAACCACGACATAAACGGGATTCTCATGGATAACAATTGCTTACGGATCTTAGCAAAAAGGGCTTTATAATTGAGACTAAAGAGCTCCCTCAGGTCAGCAGGAATCATAACCCCCAGAAATTTTATAGCCCCGGATGGCCACCTGAAGGGGGTGCAATTTTGCAGTTTAAGAATGATCCGGGAGGAGACATTGATATTTAACGCTTCCGACTTGCTAAGATTTATTTTGAAGTTGGAAACGAAACCAAACTTATCGAACAGCGTCAGTAGGTGCGGCAGAGCCGACAGTGGGTTGGTGATAAATAAAAGGAGATCATCAGCGAATGCTGCAATTTTATGCTCTACCGCCCCTACCTTCAATCCTCTAACCTCTTCATGTTGTCTAATATATAATAACAGTGGCTCTAGGGCCAAAATAAAAAGAGCCGGGGAGAGAGGACAGCCCTGTCTGGTGCCATTTTTTATGAAGAAAGGGGCTGACAATATTCCATTTACTCTAATTTTGGCTGAAGGCTTTGAGTATAAGGAGAATATGGCACTTATAAAGGGCTGGGGAAACTTAAATTTTTCTAAGGCACTTTGGATAAACCTCCAGTCGACCCTATCGAAGGCCTTTTCAGCGTCAGTTCCTAAAAGGACAAGAGGAACCCTCTTCCTTCGCGCGAGGTGTATCGCATTAATAACTCTAGTGATGTTATTCTTCCCTTCCCGCCGCGGAACAAAACCCACCTGCTCTTCTGCTATCAATTTCGGTAAAAATTTAGCTATTCTGCTAGCCAGTAGTTTGGCCCACCACTTCACATCTGTGTTTAACAGTGAAATCGGCCTATAGCTTGCACAGTCATCAGGACTCTTTCCTTCTTTTGGAATGAGAGTAATGAAGGCTTCCAGAGCCTGCGGCGGGAGGGAAGAACCACTCAGGAGAGAATTACATACCTCCAGAAAGTGTGGGAGAAGTATGCTACTAAATTTTTTGTAATACGTGATGGGTAGTCCATCTGGCCCTGGACATTTCCCCGAGGGTATGCTCGTTAAACTGGTCTGCAACTCTTCTATCGTGAAGGGGGCCAATAGGGATGTATTTTCACTATCTGATAATTGGGGAAAAGTCAGTTTGCTGAGGAAAGACCGAACCGCCACTTCTCTGTCTTCGTGTGCTGAGGCTAATGAACTCGCTGGACCTTGAGCGTCTAGATTGTATAAGTTAGCGTAGAACTGTCTAAAGGCTTCGGCCACTTGAGGAGTGGTAGAAACCCGCTGACCCGAGGCAGTCTTAACAGAGGAAACAAAGGATTTCTCCGTTTGAGTCTTGAGCATTTTGGACATCAATTTTGAGCCCCTGTCCCCATGTAAATATATACGACATTTGAGTCTCTGAAAGGCCTTTGCTGTCTGTATATTTAGCATATCTTTAAGATTATGACGGAGGGAGTCCAATTCCTTGCGTAATGGAGCTGTCAGAGTTTGCTGGTGTAGTCGTTCAAGAGCCGAGATCTGCGCCAGCAAAGACTGCATTTTCTTATTCCTATCCTTCTTCAAACGAGAGCATAATGCAATGAATTCACCTCGGATAAATGCTTTATGGGCTTCCCATATTACTGGCACTGTTACATCAGGTGTACTATTTAGACAAAAATATTCCTCCAATTTCGCACCCAAGACCCCCGTGTGCACCTCATCTGAGAGTATCGTGTCATTAAGCCGCCAAGACCAAGATCTGACCGGCAGATCTCGAACATGTATTGTAGCCAGCACCGGGGCATGATCTGAAACTGTAATATGCCCTATGGAAGTTGACTGCAAATTCGAAAGGCACGGCGTAGACATAAAGATGTAGTCTAGTCTGCGATATACTTTATGTCGATGTGAATAAAATGTATAGTCTCTTTCCTGTGGATGGGAGAGACGCCATACATCCGTTAGCTGGCAGTTATATAACATCAATTTAAGTTTGTGCATAGCTCGATGAGTGAACACACGGGCGGTCGAAGTAGAGTCGAGATCAGGTTCCAGCGCCACATTTAGATCCCCTCCCACAACTGACATCCCCTCCCCAAAACTCTTAAGTATACGTAATGTCTTAAGCAACCACGGAATCTGTTTATCATTGGGGGCATACAAACATGCTATAGTCATCCTGGTGTTGCAGAGAGAACCCTTAAGAAAAATATATCGGCCTGCCGGATCAGCCTTTGAAACTTCTACTTTGAATGGAAAATCTTTATGAATACCTACAGTCACACCTCTAGAGGCCGATGTATGGGTACTATGGAACCACTGGCTGTACGAGGACAACGGCAAGCGGGGTAACCTCTCATGGCGGAAATGAGTCTCCTGCAACATCAAGACGTCCGGCTTATCCTGTTTAAACATTTTGAACACCTGAGACCTCTTTTGCGGTGTCCCAAACCCATTTACATTCAGTGTCAAGAAAGTAATCGGGGCCATGACCCATTCAGAAAACAATTAGCTTCATAATACAATGTAGGCGTGAACACCGGAGGGATGCAAAACACACATATAACTATATACAAAAGAAAAAATAGAAAAAGATGTAGCGAGGCAACGACATTCCATAGGCAAAAAGGTATTAAGGGGGAACCTCCTATCCCACAGAGGATGTCCCTTGTCTTAAGATGTCGTGGCCCGACTACAGAGTTGCAAGGGGGGTGAAACGAGGGAACCAACCTCATTCAATGTTAAGAGAGAACACAGACTTCCATATAATCTACAAATCTTGTGCCATAAAAGGAGGGTGTACGTGCTGATGAACATCATAACAACACAGTGACAGGGCATAAATCTTATAACAACTTAGCCAAAAAGTAAAGGATATAAAGTGGTCAAATCCCCTCTAGCGGGGGCCCCGAACGGGCTCATGGGGCTTCCAGTTGCTGTCCAAACCCTCTCCTTGTGTTGCTACGTGGGGCCTTAAACTTCCGGGGTTTCTGCCAAGTGTGCGGATCAGGGACCTCGCATGTCGGGACATCTCGCTGTATCGGCATCCAGTCCGGTATGTCGATTTTCTCCATGCCTATTTTCGGCCAGGCTTTAGCGAGGTCTTCTGGCGTCCTGATAGTGATCTGTCGACCCTCCCTCAGGATCGCCAGGCCGAACGGGAACAGCCATCGCATGGGTATCTTCCTTAGCCTCAAAGCTTCGGTCAAGGGCTTCAGCAGCCGTCTTTTGGCCAGGGTGCTGGCAGCTAGATCCTGGAAGACCAGTATCTTGCTATCCTCAAATGCCAAGTCGGGAATCACTCGTGCAGCCGAGAGAATGGCAGACGTGTCCAAAAAATTGAGCAGACCGCAGATAACATCTCTGGGAGGTTCGTCTCGAGATGGCTTAGGTCGTAATGCCCGATGGGCTCTCTCAATAATGACCTGCGCCGCTTTTTCCTGTCCCAGAATGGTCGAGAAAATGATCCTCACTGTTGGCAAGATCTCCTCTGTGGATACCGTCTCTGGGATGCCTCTCAACCTGACATTTTTCCGCCTGCTGCGGTTCTCCTGATCCTCCAACTGTAGATAAGTATGATTTAGATGGGAGACATGTGAAGCTACTGCACCTTGCACGGCCTCCACTTGTTGCATAATGGCGGATTGAGTGTCCTCCAGTACTGCCACTCTTTGCCCCACATGCTGTATGTCCGCTTTAATGGAAGACAGTTCCTTTAATACTGGGGACATCGCGCTAGCCAGTGCTTTTTTCAAGAAAGCTCTAGTGATAGGTAATGGATCTGACCCACCTCCAGCATCAGAGTGCGTACAGGAGCTCTCTTCATCAGAATCATCGTCGCGGCTTATTTCCGGCGGGAGTGATTTCTCCGGCGCCATCTTGCTTTTCCCGGCCGGGGAGAGATGCTTTTTATGGAGGAATTTCTCCATCTCCGACTGCGTTTTACCGGTTTTCGGGGTCCCCCGGGAGTCACACGATTTGTCCCGACTTGTACGGACCATTATCGTGTACTTAAAAGCCCTCCAGCCGTGGAAGTCTGCGTCTCAGTGAGGAGCGCCGGGATCAAGCGACCATCTCACAGTGCGGTTAGCTCCGCCCCCGATCCTCCCGCTTCTTGATAATGACATGAGATATCGGATTTGGCCATTGGTTGTATGCCCTGGTCAGGGTTACTGGCCATCTTTCAGACTCTATTTGTAACATCTTATGGAATCGGCAGGTCGACTGAGAGAAGATTGTCCTCATTTTGAGTCTACAATGACTGAAATAACGAAGCATAAACATTTTGCCTTAGATCAGCGAAAAATGCCATCTGTTACCCATTACACCTTGTTTTACGTGATGCCGCTGGCCATTCTTTGCTCAGTCTCTTCTCCTAATGCAGAAATCGTCCACGAATCTGTGTATGTGGAGCTGTCAAGTGCATCTGATCACAAATGGTCCATGTCTGACACAGAGCTCCTCTATATGTGGGTACATCTCTTTGTAACCATGCAATTCCTCCATTTTCTTATGTGGTAGGAGCAGTACATGCCACGGTAGCACCATCACAGCAGGGCATCTGAGATATCTCACCATGTATAGCTAATGTCAGGTATTCTTCCACAATAACCTGGGCTTTCAGTACTCCAATTTACTCATGATATATGAGACACCATTAGGTCTTTCCTTATTCAGCCGTACTTATGTCTCTGGAAATGACTAGGCTAGGATAAGCCCAGTATTCACAGGCATTATTTGAAGGACATCCAAGTTTTTCTAGGCTTTTTACTGGTTGGGTGCCAGGATAGTGGACTGAATTTAGTCCAGAACTGTGGTTTATTAACCATTTTGTAGTAACGTGTGGTTACATTAGCCACACGCTCACCATAGGAAATATGCACTGTACACTTGTAACACTGAGGAATTGAATGTTGTCTCTATCCGGACAGATATATGAGCAATAAAATAACATCTACTGGCCTGTGACATACCAGACCGCTATGTCGAGATTGATCAGATTTCATAAGCCACGCTGATAAGAGCTGAAGGAGTACAAACTATTTAGAAAAAAATGGAACCTTGTTCATCGAAGCACGACAGGAGACCTGGAAGAACAATGTCGTATTCATAAATTTGTCAGATATTAGTGAAAATCTCTCTAGTGTTGGAAAACTCACTAGTGACTGCTTTCAAAAGTTTTGTTAAAATCCCTTTGAACATTCTTTTTTTGGAATCCAATTCCTTATTTGGCAAGTAAAAAATTGGACAGAAATCCCGTCTCCAAAGATAGTAATGTAAATAAGCTCTTAGAATCACCTTTTCAAGGTGATTGACTCACGTTTCCCTTTCTCCAATGGCAGCCACAATGCACTGAACGCTCGCTGAACTCCTTCTCTTTGTGGCTCCCGTATTGTCACCACTTTTATTTTGAACATACAGTGCTATTAAAAGAATTGGACAACCCCTTTTCTTTTGCTATGTCTCCTGGTGATAAATAAATTGTGGAGGTGCCTACTGGTATTCCTCCCGACGATCTGCTGTTACTGGCAGAGGAACTTTTCCGTAGAGTGCTACTTTTCCATGGACTGTCCCTAAATTTCAATGAAAATTCTGATTCCTCTAAAGCAAAAACCCACTGTTTGTGATGGCCATCCAATCTGGCTTCAAGAGGGGGTCCCAATTTGGGTATACCCCACTAGTACCTCAAAGTCCTATGGGCACATTTTCTAAAATCATACTGAATGTATCTTAAAAATCCCATTCACACCGTTTTCAGGGCGTGCTAGGGTATTTTTCTCTTGAATAATTTTTTCTATAGCGCCAACATATTTCCTAGGACTTTACAACTGGGGAAGTAACAAAAGTAACCAAAACAGATAAACAAACAAGACAAAAGGAGTGATGTTCCTGCCCATCCTTACAATCTAAATATTTATTTTAATCCTTAGTAATAAGCTAATGATGAATTTGTTGTGGTTCTTGGTGAGCGCTTTCTAGAACCGCTAGTAAACTGGAGCGGCTAAGTGCACTAAACCTTTCGGTATAAATGAATATTCTACAAAACAAGCCTTACATTCTCTATACCTTAACACTATGATTATCCTGCGGTTAACATTCTCATGCGCTACCTGCCTCCTTGCTATTGAATAAAATCTAACAATCCGTCCAATCTCCTCCTCTCCTTCACTTCCGAGGTGTCGTCCTAAGCCGCTTCTCTATTCATTTGTGGCTTGTCACCTTGTTGCTCAGTTCTTCTCACAAAGGAATGTCTTTTCTATCCTGATTTGTATTGTTTCTACTCTGGTATTTTACATTGTTTTGCTTTTGTGCAGCCTAGTCGTTTTCTCCGAGTGTGTTCATTTTCTGCTGAAAGAAAGCCGCATAGCAACCATGGACTGCTAATTCTTCCAGCTGTTCCATTATTCATTTTGCAGCACCCATCCCCCATTTACTTGCTCTCCTAGGCCTCTCGCACTTGCACCTGTTTCTTAGTATGCCAGAGCGTGCACTTTGTTGTACCAGTTTCTCCTGAAACATCTGGATCCCCAGTTCTTGTTTGGGGTACCTTTTTTTCTTTGAATCTGAATTTATTTCCTTGGAAAGTGTTCGCTATTCGTAATAGTTTTAATAATATCTGTTATTCACAACTATACATGGTATTTCCATTAAAGGGCTGTGTCACAAAGACAGCCCCTTGTCGGACGATCGCTGCGGGTATGGCTTTCCCAACTCTTGGAATCTGCTGTTATGAGTGGCATTCTTGCCTGTGCAGCGAGTCAAGCGGTTTTCAGCTTTTAACTGGCGCTTAAAGAGGCTCTGTCACCAGATTTTGCAACCCCTATCTCCTATTGCAGCAGATCGGCGCTGCAATGTAGATAAGAGTAACGTGTTTTTTTTTAAAAAAACGAGCATTTTTGGCCAAGTTATGACCATTTTTATATTTATGTAAATGAGGCTTTCGAAAGTACAACTGGGCGTGTTTAAAGTAAAAGTCCAAGTGGGCGTGTATTATGTGCGTACATCGGGGCATTTTTACTACTTTTACTAGCTGGGCGTTCTGACGAGAAGTATCATCCACTTCAGAACACCCAGCTTCTGGCAGTGCAGACACAGCGTGTTCTCGAGAGATCACGCTGTGACGTCACTTACTTCCTGCCCCAGGTCCTGCATCGTGTCGGACGAGCGAGGACACATCGGCACCAGAGGCTACAGTTGATTCTGCAGCAGCATCGGCGTTTGCAGGTAAGTCGATGTAGCTACTTACCTGCAAACGCTGATGCTGCTGCAGAATCAACTGTAGCCTCTGGTGCCGATGTGTCCTCGCTCGTCCGACACGATGCAGGACCTGGAGCATGAAGTGAGTGATGTCACAGCGTGATCTCTCGAGAACACGCTGTGTCTGCACTGCCAGAAGCTGGGCGTTGTGGAGAGAAGTGGATGATACTTCTCATCAGAACGCCCAGCTAGTAAAAGTAAAAACGCCCAGATGTACGCACATAATACACGCCCAGTTGTACTTTTACTTTAAACACGCCCAGTTGTACTTTAGAAAGCCTCATTGACATAAATATAAAAATGGTCATAACTTGGCCAAAAATGCTCGTTTTTTTTTTTTTTTAAAAACGTTACTCTTCTCTCCATTGCAGCGCCGATCTGCTGCAATAGGAGTTAGGGGTTGCAAAATCTGGTGACAAAGCCTCTTTAAGTAGTTCCTGACCCAAAAATCACATTACCTTGTTCTACATTTTTTTCAAATACTATTAAAAATGCCCTATTCTGCTGGAACTTCCTGCTAGGTTTCCTTAAGGCCCTTTTACACGGGCCAATTATCGGACAAACGCTCGTTCATCAGCTGATTGTATCGTTTATGCAGCCGAAAATATCATTGTCTGCAGCAAATCTGTCAGTGTAAACTGGGAGATGTGCTACAGACATGATAGAAATTATGGGGACGAGCCATCGTAGTAACGATCACTTGTCCCCATACATTACTGATAATAGCTTCTTGTGAAAGAAGCAAACGAGCGCTGATCAATGAGCTGTCTCATTGATCGGCGCTCATTTACACGGTTCACGTCAGACCCTTACCGTAGACTGTTTAGATTTTGGATCTGGTTTTGTAGGTTTTTTGTTTTTTTCTGGCTATCTAATGAAGACATTAAGAACTTCCTGCAATAGCGAGTTTGTTGGAAGTAGCATAGACTAGTAGCCTTCACCCATTATCTTTTGTGTCTATATGTGCCAAAAATCACATGCCAGTTGTATGTCAATATATGGTCTCTTGTTCACCTATGGGTCTGCCTACACATCAATTCCGGAAATGAATGTAGCATGTTCAAGGAGTTCCGCAGAGAGGAAGCTGTTGCATTTTTTTTTTATCATACATCTCATAAAATTTGGGTAGTGTTCACACATGTACGATGGAATCCCAAAATGTGAATTTAACCCCCTTCATCATGCAATCAGTTTCTTGTTGTGTTCTGTCATTAAGACAAAAGTGTCATTTAGATCAATAGGGGAAGAAACGGACCTATCCTATGGAATAAGGTATGTAACATAATTCAGTATTGTATAGTCTCCTATGGTATATAAAGTAAACATATAGAGCTAATAATATGAAGACTTGTAATGATTTGTAGGGCCCCCTTCTCTAATTTACGTTGGCGAGGCCTATGTTCATGATTTGTTGTAAATAAGGGTTTTAATATTATAGACAAAGGGGGATATTTATTAATCCAGTTATGCCTGTTTTTTATTTTATGCTTTGTCTTACTGGGGAGCCTTTTACCCTAAAGAGCCTTAATCCAGATCACTGCTCTGGGAAGAGCATCACGTATGAAGTGTATACAGCAGAGGTTGTACATTGTAAGGCTTGAAGCAACCAGTCTGGATGTGTTTTTGAAAGAAAAGAACATCAAACCATCTGATGGTTATCAAGACCATCTTGTAGGTTTCTTCTAACTGGAAATGCCTAAAAGGGTATTCCAGCCCCCAGCATTTTTCACCTATCCATTGGATAGGTGAAAAATGCAAAATCGGTGGGGGTCTGGCTGCTGGGAGCCCCACCGATCACCAGAAGCGTGCATGTCAAGCCTCCACTCCATTAAAACTCCTCCTAGGCGCAGTGTTGCGGCTGTGGGGAACGGGGGACCGGTGGGGATCCCAGCAGACCACTGATCAAGTGTTTTTTATCTATGCAGTGAGATTGTTTAGCTGATTTGACAGATTTCGCAGTCCTAAGGTATTTTTACACTGGCTAATATAGGCCGTGAAAACTGGCGCTGATCAACGATGCATCTCGTTGATCGGTGCTCGTTTGCTCTTTTCACAAGGAGCAATGATTGGTTATATATGGGTGTGCACGATCGTTACTACAATCCCTCGTCCCCATACATTTCCATCATGTCAGCAGCACATCTGCCTGTTTACACAGAGAGATGTGCTGTTGACAATCATATTTAATGCTGCATAAACAATATGATCAGCCGATGAACGCTCGTTTGCCCGATTATTGGCCTGTGTAAAAGGGCTTTAAGTTGCCTATGCAAAGATTTGTATTTCTGAAGGCAAGTATCTCATAGAGAATTTATTCGAATTTGACGACTGACGATACAGTGCTGTCGAGTTTCACCAAAATGGCCTTTAAGATCTGTTATATGGACAATTTTATATCCGGCACTAGGGTCTTCTCAGAAAATGAACTAAAGAGGCAACAGATTTTCACTTCCCCATTTAACTCAATAGGAAAAATTTGCAACGAACACGCAATCGTTCTGCAGCATAAATTGTAATGCTGCGGATTAAAAAATCTGCACCGCATGGAAATTTTCAGCTGCGAGTGCATGAGTGTTTTTTTGTTTTTTTAAAATATAAATCTCATCCTCTTAGCTGATACTGTAATACGCTCCAGATTTCCTGCCCACCAATCCGGGTGGAAAATCTGCAGCAATTACACTTTGTGTGAACATAGCCTATGAGTTAATCTAGACAAGACCTTTCTCCATCTGTATTACCAATTAAAAAGTTATGATTTTCTCTTGTGTTGGGTTTATTTAATTATTATGCCGCCCTTTTTGTTGCAGTGGCTCTTTCTTTTCCTCTGTCATTTACCATGATGACTGATTGTAACCTCCGACAAGATTCATTTTGGCACAAAAAGATGTTTTGAATTTATTTGGCCGAGTAGCTTTCCAGTATAGCTGTTATCACACATGAATGAAAACATTCACATGCACAACTGTCTAATTGGTGGCTGATAAACATTTTTCTTCCCTGACATGACCTATTTAGTAAAGTTTTTTTTGTTTTTTTTTTATTATTATTTTTGGTAAGCAGAGCAGTCTATGATCACTTCCTGACCTGGGTGATTGCGTGTGAGCGTTTTTGTGTCATACACCGCAATTTATAGTTAGTTTTTGTTTTTTAGAACAGGTATTGGATTTTCAGCTGTCTATACTAATACTTTTTTTTTTTTTTTATTCACTCTGACATACAAAACAATATTTTTAATGGCTGAATTTCAGATTGTAGATATCTAGCCAGGTAGATTAGTCGAGCCTATCCTTCACCATTTATGGTTAGCATCTTAACCAGTTAGTGACCGCCAATACGCCTTTTAACGGCGGCCACTAACGGGCTTTATTCTAATGCATATGCCTTTTTTATGGCACTGCATCAGGATAAAGTAAACAGAGCAGGGAGTGTCAAATCTCCCTGCTCTCGGCTGCTAGAGGCAGCTGAGGGCTGGGGGCGTCCCTGCTCTGCCGTGTGAGATCGATATAAGTATCAATCTCACCCGTTTAACCCCTAAGATGCGGTGCTCAATAGCGTGCACCGCATCTGAGTGGTTTTGGAGAGAGGGACGGAGCTCCCTCTCTCTCCCACCGACACCCGGCGATACGATTGTCGAGTGTCTGTCTCTCCAATGGCAGCCGGGGGTCTAATAAAGGCCCCCAGGTCTGCCTGGAGCGAATGCCTGCTAGATCATGCCGGAGGCATGACCTAGCAGATGCCTGTCCGTTTTAAACGGACAGGCAGTAATACGCTGCAATACAAAAGTATTGCAGTGTATTATAATAGCGATCGGAGAATCGCATATTAAAGTCCCCTAGTGGGACTAGTAAAAAAAAGTTTAATAAAGTTAATTTAAAAAAAATGTGAAAAAAATGAAAAACCCAGCTTTTCCCCTTACAAAATGCTTTACTATTAAAAAACCAAAATAAAGTAAAAAAGTTACACATATTTGGTATCGCCGCGTCCATAACGACCCCGACTATAAAGCGGTTACATTATTTAACCCGCACGGTGAACGCCGTAAAAAATGTAATAAACTATGGAAAATTGCTGTTTTCTGTGAATCCTGACTTTAAAAAAAATGTGATAAAAAGTGATCAAAAAGTCGCATCTACTCCACAATTGTACCAATAAAAACTAAGTCTTCCCGCAAAAAAAAGCCCTCATACAACCGCATCGGCGAAAAAATAAAAACGTTACGGCTCTTCAAATATGGAGACACAAAAACAAATAATTTTGAAAAAAAAGCGTTTTTACTGTGTAAAAGTAGTAAAACATACAAAAACTATACAGATTTGGTATCGTTGCAATCGTAACAACCCGCTGAATAAAGTTATTGTGTTATTTATATCACACGGTAAACGGCGTTGATTTAAGACGCGAAAAAGAGTGGCGAAATTTCAGGTTTTTTTCTATTCCCCCCCCCCCCCCAAAAAAAGTTAATAAAAGTTAATCAATAAATATGTCCCCCAAAATGGTGCTATTAAAAAATACAAATTATCCCGCAAAATACAAGACCTTATACAGCTATGTCGAAGCAAAAAAAAAAAGTTAGAGCTCTTGGAATGCGACGATGGAAAAACGTAAAAAATGGCTTGATCATTAAGGTTTAAAATAGGCTGGTCATTAAGGGGTTAAATATTTTGGCCAAATGTTGTTGTTTTTCTTGGCAGTTGTTTTTGTCCATTTTTTTGTTCTAAGTGTATTACAAATATCTGCTTCATTATATCATCATGGTGGAACAATGCTCATCTCTGTTTACTTGGATTTTGTTCAATATTGTGGTGATCTAGCATCTCTGCCGTATACATACATTTCTAATAATGCTAACATTTTAACATGCACGTGTGTTCTGATTTTTAATGAGTCTTTGCCTCCTGAAATCTTGCCTGTGTTAACGTTTTTGCCTCTGTGTGGCTTCACAAGTTGCCGAAATGCTCATTAGGGTCAACTTTAAGGTTTTCTAAAGAAATGGCCACTAATGTAATGCAGGATATTTGAAGGGGGAGGGTGTGAGTTCTGTGGTTGACAATGATAGTCTTACGATATTGTGAAAAACAGTTCTCTGTAAAGGTCCAGCTGGGCTGCAAGCTTAATTCATTGCCCCATGGTGGGATCCCCACAGCTGCTGGAAGGCCTTTAGAAATGCAAAAAAGCTGTCAGTGTTTGTTCATCACCGACATGTGATGGGGCCAAGTTTAGGAACCTTATGCTAGGGTGCTGCAAAGATAATTGAGAACATCCAATGTGTGGTTTTTTTGTTTTTTTTATGGCTTTTTATTTTCACTTCTAGACCTTGACCCTATTTCTCTTTGTATAGAAGTAATAGGAAAACCGATCTTGTTCGTACCACTAATTTATTTAGAATCTGTAGAAAATTTATGGTTTATTAGTTATTAGTTTTTTTTATTTTTTTGAAGAATGCCATCAGTTTGGTACATAGAACATTTTCGCTGTAAAATAACGTGGTGCAAATCATAACATCCAATTTGCAGTTCAGGCTCCAATAGCGCATAAGAGTAGTTGCGTTTCTAATTACTAGAAAAATGGCTTGTTCTTCTTTAGAAAAAGGAAGATAATTTTTCCATTTAGTGCCTTTTGCCCTTTTGCTTTATATTAGACCCTGTGACCAGTCTCGCATACCAGCTATGTGCCAGCATCTCCGAGAAAAGAGTGGAGCCATTCAGTGCAAGGCTATCGGGTGCCTCAGCCCCCTGGTCATGTGTTGTGCAGGGTTCATTATGAAGCTTTCTAGCACACAGGCCTTCCTGAGCATTTTATTTCAGCTGTTTTCACATAATATAAAGGACTTAGTGTGTTTATTGTAAATCAACTTTTAATAAATGAAAGATACGACATTAAAATGAATGTTGAAATGTTCTGTGTGTTCAAACGCTTGATTTGGAAGTCAACCCTTAATGTAGTCTGATGCCCAATTTTTATTTTACACAAAGCAAGTAGAAATGTTATCAGAATTATTTGGCGGCTGTCCCTGCTACATGTTCTGCATGCAGTACAGTATAAACTGAATTCCTTCGTCTGATGGTGACGGTAGCCATTTCTATTCAAGTCGAAGTAGAAGATACGCAGGGTCTGATTCAATGAGGTAATGCTGTAGAAAGCCGTTTCCTCTATGAAGGTTAATGGGCCGATTTCTTTCCTGTCTTGTTGGGGAGTCTGAGCAACTTCCTTTCTTTATCACCTTTTCACTGCCTGGTGACAGGATCAGGTCTATTGATCTGGTTTCTTGTGCCCAGAACCCGATGGTGTGCGATGATGTTTGGCAGGGCTAGTTCATTACCTTATTACCTAGAGATTGTTTTAGTTGCATAAATCATCATTGAAAGCTGTGTTCTATTTCCACATCTGTTCTTTCTGTGAATTATCATGCCGCTGAGCTAGCTGTCCTTACCAAGTCATTAGGTCGGACCTAGCGTTAGAAATCGGCTTATAATCCAATTTATGATGGTTCTGATTGTGAACAATAGGATGTGTATAGTGTGCTTCCAGATTTTTTCAATTCTTATTACATTGATTATAATCTGACATTGGGAGTCAATGCATTCCTATGTTGATTTAGTAAAACGTCAAATTTTATATATTGCAGTTACCACTATAAGGCATGTCAGAGAACACATTTTTAGCATGTCAGATTAATCTTTTATATAGAGCCAACATATTCCACAGATCTTTACAATTGGGGAAGTAACCAACAAGTAAATTGACAACTAATGAAAATGAAGAACACAATCTTGAAATAAAAGGAGAGAGGTTATTGCCCATAAGCTTACAATGGATTGGAAGGAGTGTGTAATGATGGGTTAAGGGAAACAGACAAGTGAGCCCTAATCTACCCGCCACTCAGTCCCTGCCTACTTGCAACAACCCGCCCTAGGCGACGGGGTACAACTGGGCGACGGTCCCTGCGCTCAATAAGTGCACGAAGACAAACAGACAAGGGTACACAGAAGCTAAGGGAAATGGGGCAGTTGCCCACGGCAACACCGTGAGCAACAAGAGAGGTGAACGAGCCGAGTCAAACCAGGAGTGTACGAGGTACCAAACGCAGAGCAGGAGAGTAGTCAGTAAGCCAGGGTCAGTATGGAGCAGGATCAAATAGTCAGAAGCTGTAGCTGGGCCAGGAAACCAAACGAGAAGAATCACAAGCAAGGAGGAACAGGAAAGGCAGGTATAGACAGAGGGCGGGAGCTAGCTCTGTCTGGTCAGGCTGTGATAGGCTCTCCCACTCCTAAGCCTGCCATCCTGAGTGGTGGAAGATGGAGTCAGTCTCACAGACATAGAAGCAGGTGCAGACTGATAACCTATGGGCGTTGACACAGAAGCTGTGCCTGGCAGATCCTTTACAGAGTGATGCTAATTTTGTCCAGGGGACCAACCCATTGTGTTGGCAAAGGGAACATAAATAAATCTGCATGAACCAGTCACCCAACCATAATCTGAACTAACGCGAATATAACACACAGAGCGATGCGACAGGGGTAGCTAGTTGAGGACAGAGTGAAGAAGTCTGCGACCTAGTAAGGCCTTTTTGTGGGCCATAGACTGTGTGGTTATGTTAGGCTATGTTCACACGGGGTCTTTTGCCGAGTTTTTTGACGCGGAAACCGCGTCGCAAAACTCGGCAGAAACGGCCCGAGAACGCCTCCCATTGATTTCAATGGGAGGCGTCGGCGTCTTTTTCCCGCGAGCAGTAAAACTGCCTCGCGGGAAAAAGAAGCGACATGCCCTATCTTCGGGCGCTTCCGCCTCCGACCTCCCATTGACTTCAATGGGAGGCAGGAGAAAGCGTGTTTTCTGCCCGCGGCGCTCAATGGCCGCGGGCGAAAAACGGCGCGATCATTGCTATTCACACGGAGTATTTTGGGGGAGGAATATCTGCCTCAAAATTCCGTTTGGAGCTTTGAGGCAGATATTCCTCCCCCAAAATACTCCGTGTGAACATAGCCTTACATAGGTCTCCTTGAAGAAATGAGTTTTCAAGGCACCCTTAAAACTTGGGTGGGCAGTTTCACAGAAGCTGGAGCACCACGTGAGAAGTCCTGCAAATGGGAGTGAAAGTATGTAATAAAGAATGAGAGTTGTAAATCCTAGGCTGAGCCACGTTAACAATTGGGTTAGTAGACGGAGATGAGAGCAGAAATTTATGACGGTACAGCATAGCGGAGAGCATTGTAGACTAGCAGTAGAAACAAGTCATTATCAAGAGAAATATTATTTGGGTATATTTCTCACTGGAGCAACTACACCCCTCTCCCAAGAAGTACTGAAACAGTACAGTCCGATATGTGGTATCCAATGGAGCATTCGTTATGCAGCATCCATGTAAAAAAGAATAAAGATGGCCGCCATGTTTAGGTTTTGTATTGCATGGATCCTGAATGCCGTGATGTGCATGACCCCCTAAGCCTTTACTGCTATTGCACCCTCATCTCAGGCCGACCAGGAAATTGTCGACAAGGTTTTGTGGATTTTCTAGTTATTGCTAAATTATCGTGCTGGAGGTACATTTCATGTGACTAGCTTGAAGGTCTTGCCAAGTAATGCTTGGTGGGTGGCTGCAGAAGTACATTTCAGTGAACGAAAGAGGTTTGTTTCCAAACATTTAGCACAGTGTGCCGCTCAATCTATCTGAAAGCTCTATAGTCTTACGTACGTGAACACCACCAGCAGAGCGCTACAATAAGCAGTTTGATTTCTTGCTCATGAAATAGTTACCATAACCGAAATGTTTGTGCTACTTTGTATGCGAAGGAACTTGCATTCACCAAGTCTTGTTTTTCTGGTCTATACGTTGGTTTCCTGTAAACTTTACAGGGCAGTATCTGCTTTCTGTAGTATTGCAACAGTATTAAATTGCACAAATGTACTGGTGTTGGTGAAATAAAATAACATCTGACTTTGTTTTACTTTTCATAAATGTTTTAGATGGTGTATTACACTATTAGTACCTTGTTACCTGACAACAAGTTTTAGTAAACAAGACATTTAGTGTCACCTATAGATAATGTGGCTGTGTATGAAGAATATACATGGGACTATTTTGTATGTCTTCTCCAGCGAGGAGAGTATAGAATGCTGAGCCACATACCGGTTTCGGATATTTACAGTGTGAAAACAGTCTTTGTTACAGGCTACCAGGGCAAACCATTCCAGCTTCCAGAACTGGCAGCAGGGGTAAGGAAGGCTATTATGTGTAGTTCCTTTAAAGGAGTTTTCTATTTATAAGATATTGATGGCCTATCCTCAGGATAGATCATCAATATCTCATCGGTCGGGGAGAGACACCTGGCACACTTGCTGATCAGCTGTTTTGAAGGGGCCGCAGCGCTCGTATGAGCGCTGCTTCCCCTTTATTTCCATTACTGCTCATATTGTGAATTGCCGACACACTTGCAGCGGCGGTTCACCGTTTTACAACCTTCTCCTATTCAACCAGTTTTGTTAAAGTTACAGTTCTGTTCTTCTAGCAACTTCTTATATCTCAAGTTCACTTTTGATAGATCACTATTTGAAATACCTGTGTCTAGCTTCAATAAAGTGAACGTATCAGTACTTAGTGGTGGTCAGCCCGACATAATGTTGGGACCTGAAATGCAGAACTTTGACGCCATCAAAGAGCCGCACATCCCTTCGGCCAGGCCTGGATCAAGGGGTAGGCCCACATTCGTGACTTTTTCACACAGCTGTGTATATGGCTGGTGTTTTCTCTCTCTATTTTATTTAGCCAAGAACAGGTTTGGACAAAATAGGTTTTCTTGTTTTTGCCAAAATGCACATAGGAAACACAGACCATAGGCATATACAAAAAAGGTGCCCATACATGTGTACGTATACATAAACATACACTTAGCACATCATTTAGAGATTGATAATGTATCAAATAGCCTCCACAACAGAGGATGACACGGTTTATGGACAGTGCCCGATGTACAGGGCTGTTCCTGCTTGAACAGTGCCCTCTGGAAGGCAGCTTCGCCGTATGAAGCCATAGACAACCTTGGGCTCCGTTCATGCTTTCGTTGTTTTCCGCCAGGTCTCTGTTGCTTTTTTACAGGAGAGCAGAACATGCTGTGGTATTTTCTCCACTAACAAAAAAATTATATCTGACTGAACCATGAAGTCAATGGGGGGAAAAATTATGTATTGCCATCATCTGGTGTATTCCCTGTCCTCAGCGAGGTTTACAGTCTATGTTCCTTGATCTCGCAAACACATACTTTGTTGTTGTGGGGAGAATACCTGATGACATTGATACAAGCATATGAAGAGAACATGCACACCTCAGATCTGTAGGAGAACTTTGCCACTGACCGCAACACAAGGCTTCGTAACTTGACTGAGAAGATGAGTGTCAGAGATTGACCATACTATTGCGTAGCCATATTGGACTAAATACAAGAGTTCTTCTTGTCAGTTCAGATTGCTAATCGACTAGATCATTGTGGCCTCCAGTGTGGCCTGTTAATGATGTTGGAAAATGCTTGCAAAGACAAATATGGGCTATTACAAGCCATCTGCCAACCCTGCTTTCAAAGCTCAGAATTGGGATCGTCCTTTGGATATGTATCCGGCTGGATGGGATGGGTTTCTGTTTCAGAGCTCGGACCCCCACAGATCAAAACATCTGACATGTCACTATGATATGTCGGAAGTTTGTTTAACGTTTAGTTACCCTTTAAAATATTTAATGTTTAGTTACCCTATACATTATTCTTCTTGAATTTTTCACACACGCTCTGCGTCATTATTAGAGGTTTTTGTTGTTTTTTTTTTAGAACAGTGATGTATGGATTCGCCATTTTAGGGACCCCTCTGTTCTGTCCCAAAATGACTTCAGCGCTTAGACTATGAGTTTAAAACACTCCCACTGTTCTCTGATAGGCCAGTCTAAGAGGTGCTGTGGCCGTTTTGAAACAACACAGAGAGGACCCTAAAACGGCAAATCAACAGCAGGGGGGCACAACTGGAGGGCACCAGGTAATATTACTCCATATACCCCATCACATTTATAATTTTGTCATGAGACTGGAGGGTTGCTTTAACTTATTCCAGGAAGTTCTAGAAGATCTACAAAGCATTAATGGAGCTGAGAAATATAAATTGTAATGTCTAATCACCATAAAATGGAACATTACTTTCTGCCATACAGGTTTTCCTAGTATCTATGCAAAAAGAAAGGTTAACTTTTTGTTCTAATTACAGTGTGAACTATTTGCATAGTAACAAACGCCTATCTTCTCATGGGATCCTCTGCACTCTCAGGACTCCAGGCTTCAAAGGCCAATGTTACTGGTTTATGAATGTGTGTCTCTCGCATTCGGGGAGATCTAATTGTTGGTGTCGCTAGCAGAGTGGAACTGCTGAAGGTAGTGTTTGAGAGTGATAATTGAGGAACATTCAACCTCCTGCCCCCAATTTCATGATTTCCTGTTTGTCTAAGCGTTTTCCTTTATGCTCTTAATGTGGATGCTGTATTGTTGCTATTTCTTTGAATATTTGTGCTGAGTGTTTGTGATTTATATGATTCTTTTAATGCATTGTTATATATAGAATATTGTATCTCCTACTACAAATGAAGATACTACTAGAAGGCTCGGCAATATACAAGCAGACGTATGCATGCTCAGTGCATTTAAACAGATAACAGAACTCAGAAGTGACTTCTAATATTTTGACTAATCTATGCTTTATTCCTTATTCTACGTGCAGAGCTGTGTAGAAGGAGGAGCTCCAGTGTTAAAAGGGTTCTCCAGGAGTTTTACATTAATAGGGTCTGACCCTCGGGACCCCTGCCAATCAGCACAATGAAAGCATTCTCTTCAATGTTCACATAGGCACAGTGGCTTGCACGTATGAGCTGTACTGCAGCTCCTCCCATTCCCCGATTAAACATTGATGGCTTATACTAAGGGTATGTTCACACGCTTTAAACGAAAAACGTCTGAAAATCAGGAGCTGTTTTCCCTTCCGTATTTTCAGACATATTTTTTAAGGGTCGTTATTGGAGCTGTTTTTGTATAGAGTCTATGAAAAAACGGCTCCAAAAAATGCCCCAAGAAGTGACCTGCACTTCTTTTCCGCGGCCGTTTTGAAAAACGGCCGCATAAAAACCGGCACGTTGGAACAGAACGCAGTTTTTCCCATTCAAATCAATGGGCAGATGTTTGGAGGCGTTCTGCTTCCGATTTTTTTGGCCGTTTTTCAGCCGTTTACGGACCGAAAAACGTCCGAAAATAGGTCGTGTGAACATACCCTAAGGATAGTCCATCAGTCTACTAGTCCCGAAGGATCCCTTTTAAGCAGGTTTAATTTTCACACCAGCAGGGAGTCAAACAGCAATTGTGCAGTTGAAAGTTTAAGGCCTGATCTACACGGCAAAGCAGTGTGCATAAACCCTGTATGCAGTCAATTTGGGTCCATATTACAGAACTGGCGACACTCTGTGTGCAGCACCGTATTATCTAGAAGCAATGCCTTTTTTTCATATGAGTCTCACACAACAGATGTACATTATGGTTCTATGTGGGTCTGTACAACACAGATGGACATTTGCATGGGCCCTAAGTATGTGTTGACATATACTACAGCAGCTACAAAAAAATTCAAAAATTATCCTACCAAAGGGACCAAGTGTTACATTGTTGTGTATTAAAAATCTTTTTTGAAACTACTGCTTAGAAAAGCAGGAATAATAATTTAGATCCACAATGCAGTCACAAATAGAAACACTTCCAGGGCTTCATCTTTAAATAAACTGTAGCCATGAATCATGGCAAATAGCCAGAAAAAACATATACGTATCTGCACCTTTTTGTTTTGATTTTTTGTTGTTGCTGTGTATAGTACTTCTGTGTGTAAACATGCTCTCCACAAAAGTTTTTTTTATTCTCTGTTCACATTACATTTGAGCCTTCCGTCAGCAGTATTAGTCAGGAGGATTTCATAACTTATACCACCAATGGGAGGCTGCGACGTATAGACTACTACTGTATTGACGTATAATGGAATGCATCACAAACGATGCTTCCAGAGTAACGAAAAAAAAACATGATTTTTTTAGTGTCTGTGTACTATATCACACTGTGAAGAATTGCATAGCCTACAATGCTATTCTATGCAGCAAAAAATAAAATAAAAAATTGTATGCTAGCTTGCACCAGCCCAGGTGTCCTTGCGGCATACTGCAGATGAATCGGGCCCTATGGATACGTTTAATGTCCCCAATTAATATGACGAACTTGGCAATTCCCCAGTGCATATGAAGGATTTAGTTCACAAACTGTATGTGACCAAAGCCTTAAGGCCCCATGCACACAACCGTAAAAACGCCTGTAATTTCGGGCCCATAGACTTCTATTGGCCACGGATACCTTCCCATTTGCGTACGGGAAGGTGCCCAGGTCGTTGAAAAATATAGAACATGTTCTATTTCAGGCCGTAATTACGGCACGGGCCGGCCCATAGAAGTCTATTGGGCTCCCGTAAATTACGGGTGGCTACGTGTGTGCACCCGTAATTCCGTGAGTGTTGCTAGGCGACGTCAAGGAATTTCAATTTTTTAATAGAGAAGCAGAGAAAATGGCGTCTGAGCGATCATGTGACCCTTTTAAGGGGTTTGACATGATTGGGATATTTCCAGCCCCCCTTTTTTTACGGGTCCGTTAATACGGGTTAAAAACATGTGACAAAGGACCCGTATTTACGGTCAGTATTTACGGGAGGGAAAAAATACGGTTGTGTGCATGGGGCCTAAGATAGCCATATGGATTCGATTCCGGTCTTCCAAACCTGCTAATCTTACCATCTAATGTGAATGGGGCCTTCCTACTCTCGCCTGATGGAAGATGCCGGGGAACAGAAGGATCAGGCAAACGGACCTCATCATGCCTGATCTTTTTGTTCTCATGAGAGATCAGCTTACCTGCTCTCCCCATTCAGAATACATGTTTTTCTCTGGCTAGTCTCTATATAGTCTCTGATTTTGCTTATTTAAAAAACAAAACAAAAAAAACCCAGAAAAATAACCCAGTGGACGACTGGAAATCCTGGTAAAATTGCAGTGTGTGAATATGGCCTTTGTAGAACTATTTAGGTCACTTCTTGGCTTCGATTAATGTTCTTTTGTTGGCAGAGCTTCATCCATGTACTATATAATTACTTCCTGCAGTCCAAAAAAATATTGAAAGCTTATTGGACTGCTTAGAAGTATTAGGGTATGTTCACATGCGGCATATTTGTTACAGAAATTTCTGCAACTGAAATCGCGTTCCATGCATGTGAATGGGGTTGTCTTTGCAGCAATTACTTGGTTTTTAGTAGGCCTCGTTCAGATAAATAGGACTGACGAAGAAATGTCTTCAGCAAATGTGCTACGTGTGCAAATCCATATACATTCTGTAGAAGTATTCGGATGTATGGAACAGATTTTTAGTTCCAGAAATAAATCTGCTGCATGTGAACATAGCTTTATATGTCTCTGTTGTCTAGGAAGTAGATTGCAAGCTGCTTTGGACAGAAATGAATGGATTTTACTCAATATGTGCGGTTTTTGTGCAGTATTGTGATATAAATAATAGGTTATGCAGGTCTTTAATGTCTGTTGATTCAGATTCGGTTTGCATGCCAGCTTTTGTTGACTGGCTACAGGGAAAGCGCTTTCCTCGCATACAATAAAGCACAGCTGTAGCCTGGGGCGTCAGCGAGAGACGAGTCTTAATGTGGGTTGTTAAATAACAGAAATAATCAAATCAAATATCACCACACCTCTTAGCTGTGGGAACGAAAAGTCAGCCTGGTGTGTGCCAGCTTCATAAAGGCCACGATGAAACCGGTTTCTACTGATAATGGTTTCTGTTTTTAGATTTCATCTTGGTATTCAAGGTTTCCAAAAGCAAAAGAGCATAGGAAGTACTCATGGTAATGTAGCTCTGCCATGGTCATACCGGTCTATATTCTGTATTCTATAAGCACACTATCCGTTATATGCCATATACTCCTATGAGCTTTGGCCTCCAGTGCTGAAGTTCTTTTCTTCACATAAGTATCGTGACCCTTCGTTTTAGGACACGGCTAAAAGGACAAACTTGTTTCCACGCCATCCCCTCTTTAGCAGTAAAACATGACTGGATAAAGGGAGGAAGCCAGCAGAGGGGTGAATGTAAACATGCAATCCTTCATGTAGCAACAAAAATGCGCTTCCCTCACTGCTGCGATTTCATGCCAAAGTAAATGCTGGCTTTATGGTAGCTGTGGAGTTAAAGGCTTCTTTGGCCTTCCTGTCCCCTAAAATAGATGAGATGGATAAAGACTGCCCACAGTAAGGTCACTGTCACACGACAGTATTTTGGTCCGTATTTTGCTTCAGCATTTTGAAGGCCAAAACTAGGAGTGACACCTACACAGTGATAAAGTATGATAGAAAGATTTGTACTTCCTCCCTGTTGTGGACCGACTCGTAATTTTGGCTTAGAAATTCTGATGCAAAATACCGCCGTGGGAAAGTGGCCTTATGTTGCAAACCTGGGATTGTGCGTGTATATTTAACCTGTTTTATATCCTGAAGGTATTCCACACTTGATGCCCAGAGCAAAATTACACGTTTTGGAATGATCAATCGGAAGTTAAAGTTGAAGGGTTCGGTGGGTTTCTTTCATACGTCCTATTGGATCACCCAAATTTCCAGACTGTTTAATAATCTTCTAATTGTCAATTTTCGTACCAAATGTAGTAGCATTGACTTGGTTTGTTGGCCACAACTGTGCAATGTACTTTTTGATGTGTTGGGGGAATTTTGTCTAGTGGAGCACATGTACAATAGGTCAGAACTGGCGCAAACCTAACACCGCGCCAAACCTGTACCTGCCAGTATTGATCAATCTGCCCAATTGTCTGACCAGAACCTGTCTTCACACGTATGGAGTTCTGCTGTCACCTGCCAGTGTCCGCTTATCCAGTGATGGGACATTATTAGAATTAGGCTGTCACTTTGACATCATTATGCTGATAATGACCATGTGCAATTGGGCACAATCTGTCATTTTTCATAACACTGACGTGTTGTATTAAACATGAATGTATAGCGACTTAGTCTAAAGATTGTGTTAGTTGTACCTTGGCAACTACTGCTTTACTTACAGCATCACAGGTAACTGCTATTGTATCTGTGTTGTATAACTATTGGGAAGGTTATGTGTTTGTGTATTAACCGCTGTCCCAGGACTAGCACAAAGCCAGAGTAACAACAATGCTGTAGTCAACTTTGTCATTCTATTGGCTGACTCACCTGTTCAAGCCTTTATTTTAACAAATGTAAAGACAAAGTTACTTTAATTTTGGCTTGGTTTCCTTGCCTCTGCCCATGTAAGTAAGGGTCTGTCTATTGAAATCAATGGGAAAAACAGCATTTAGTTCATACAGGGCGTCTTTTTACGCCTCTGTTTAAAAAAAACGGAGCGTAAAATGAACCTCCGTAAAAAGAAGTAGCGTCACTTGTTGAGGCGTTTTTTGGAGCTGATTTTCCATTGAACACTATGAAAAACGCCTCAAAAGAAGCTCCAAATTTCATTTTCAGCTTCAAAAACGCCTGAAAATCAGAGGCTGTTTTCTCTGAAATTAGCTCCGTATTTTCAGACGTTTTTTGTTAAGCGTGTGAACATAGCCTAACTCTACTGAGTACAATGCCACGTGGGAGTTCTAAAATTCTATTTCTCAATTATATGAATCTATGATTTGCGTAGATTCTGGTGACTTTAATGTGAAACTTCTGTACATGTCCTGGTCTTGTTGCTTGATCTAGTCTGACACATTCACTTTGTTTACTTTATTGCAGTCAGTGCAACACAGCCATCTTTGGCCATGTGGCCCTAGCCTTAAAAGGTAACTTAACAAATGTCTGACATGTCATAATGACATGTCAGAAGTTTTGGTTGGTGGGGGTCCGAGCCATGAGACCCCACCAACCGCTAAAACGAAGCAGCAGAAGCGCTCGTGTGAGAGCTGAGCCGCTTAGTTTCTGTTCGGCTTTTTCTGGAAAGCTGATGTAGCGGAGTACGTGCTCATAGACTTTCTATTGAGCCTGTACACCGCTACATCTATATCCGAACAGAAACGAAGCTGCTCAGCGCTCACACGAGTGCTTCTGCTGCTTCGTTTTAGCGTTTGGTGGGGGTCACGATGCTCGGATCCCCACCAATCAAAACTTCTGACATGTCAAAAGTTTGAACGTTTAGTTACCCTTTAAGTATCATCTACATCATGAACGGGCATACGGCGGTACAATATGGGTCCATAGGTTTCTTTGGGTGCCGTATTACAGATCTGTACAACACAGACATTGTACAGAGCCATAATACGGTCATGTGGATGAGGCCTTATTGTGGTATTCCAACCATATAAACTTATTGCATATACATAGGATATAATATAAATTTTTAATAGAGATTCTCACTGCTGGGCCCTTGTAATCTCTATAATAAAGATTAATTAGACTAAAATTGAGAGCGCCAGCAAAGTCTAGTCTCTAGGCCTCTTCTACCCTCTCCTCTTGGCTGGTGTGTACAATAAGAGACAAGAACCCCCCCCCCCCCCCCCCTCAGTTCTGGTGAGTGATATCGAGTCAGGCATCTCACCATTATTTTGGAAAGTAGTTGATCTGGTCCTAGGCTTTATTGTACAGTCTGCACTGTATAAACTATTTATAAATGTTCTCACCGTCTATTACAAACCACTTGTGGTGGCAGAGGGTTCTTGAGCATTCTTTGTGCCACTTGATTATATCCTCTTGTCCCTGCCTAGGTCAAGCAAATAAGCATACTTGCCTCTGCGTTGAGGCTTGAAATCCTTGACTAAAGCAAGCAAAATGACAGTGGTCCACGTTCTATGCCTGTCCTTGTTTACGGAGGTGAATACAGGACGACGGTATGAAGTATGGAGGCCTGCGTTACAACACTGACGTAGCTGGATTTTATGACTTCTAGCTAATAATCCTATTATACTTTACAGAACTATTGGGCCAAACCGGCCATTTACACACAATTGTTTTGCAACCCTGTAAAATTCCTTTTAGTAAAAATAAAATCTTGCTCTTCACCATAATGGAGGCTTCTCTGTGATTTGTTATGGTTGAAGCAATAATGTCGAGCAAGCAATTAACAGAATAACTGCTGCTACATATACAAATATTTTAAGTTCACTATGTTGATAAGTTGACTGGCTGTTTTGACATTTATAATTTAATAATTTACAATTTATAAATTTTTGGATATTTGTTGGACTTAAGGCCCTTTTACATGGGCCAAATATCGGGTAAACGAGCATTCACAGAACGCATGGTCCCGAAGATTGTCCTGTGTAAACAGGACAACAATCAGCCGATGAACGAGCAAATGCTCATTCATCGACTGAATCCATCGTTTATGCTGCTATAGATATATTATAGTTGTCGGCAGCACGTCTCCCTGTGTAAACAGGGAGATGTGCTGCCGACATGATAGAAATGTATGGGGACGAGCAATCGTAGTAACGTTTGCTCGTCCTCATGCGGGCTCCGATCAATGAGCGGTCTCGTTTACACGGCTAATGTCTGTCCGGACCCTTAGACCTTATGCACAGGGCCATATTATGCCTCCGTTTTGTATAGAGTTGTAGTAGAGGACCTAGAGAGGTGCATGGGGTTTTGCTGTACTTGCTTATGCCTCCCAATTCATACAGAGGCGCTTTTTTTTTCCGCTGGCTGCTATACGAATCTGAAAAAAATAAATAAATCGTGGCATGCTCCATCGAATGCGATTTGTCCGGATGTTTTTTTTCCCCTAGAAGCCATAACATACAACGCCTGACAGAGCATGGCACATCAGTACACGTAATCCCTGTGGCTCCATAGTGTACCAAACCTGCTCCGTTCTTAAGGAAACTATTGAAGTATGAATACATGACTATGGTGTTTTAATGGCGTCTGCTTTATAAATGTGACACTGTATCTTGTTGGTGAACAGCAATAATCTAAATGTTGCTTCCGGATTCTGGCAGATGACGTGTGCTTGCCATGTGTTTCTTGCTATGGTCTGACTTTGTGTGAGGTTTATACTTATGACACGTACATCCTGTAGATACGTTCCATAGCGCTGCAAACAAGTAGTGGCTGGAGCTTAATCCCATTGTGGTTTTGGCACCAGGATAATAATTGAATTAGAAGAATTTGGTTTACATTTTGTTCCCTAGCTAGTCATTCGTTCTTTTGGCTTTTTTAGCACTTTTTATTTGTACCATGTGTTCTAAACTTGAGCTTGTCATTGGGGCTCGTAGCTACGGTAAGGTTGCTGGCCTTTTAGCGATAAGTTAATTCCTTATTTGGGCTGAGCGTTACTGACTCGTAAAATGATGCATATGTTGCGGTTTTATAAACGGAGTGTGCAAATCTTCCTGTGAATCTTCTCTACCAGCGCTAATGTTACGTGAGGTGTCTACACTTTAGTTTTAGTGGGAGATTTTCAGTAAATCTCCCAGGTTAATGTGTTTTTAGAAATATACCATTTCCCGATTCAGCATTGTGCCCATGCAGCTTTGAACTGAGCTGCTGAGTAATGTCTAACATATTGGTTGCTAGGGATACAACTGCCTAACAACCACTGTTATTTCAATGGCGGTATTCCCCTTGAAACCAGTTTGATTAAACTATGCTTTTCTCGATCTGTAACTGCCGTATTAAACCTATTTTATGTAAAAATAAATTGGAGAATGATGTAATCCCATATGAGGACAGTTATAGACTTCAAACGCTGCAATTGCTTTTCAGGGTTTTGGCTGGGGCTACATGACCGCATTTGGTTGCTCATGAGATGAGGTATAATTGCAGAATTACCGCATCCTCAACAATTTCCTATGGGAAATGAGGTCACAGGCATCCTACCTAATATTGCAAAAAATCATACCAGAGTGGACATTTTGCAATGGTCGCAAGATCACCTGCATCCTTGTTTCTCATAGAAAAACATTGAGGTTACTTGCAGTAATTCCGCAAAATGTAACAACGTAGCCCTATGTTAAAGGGTTGCAAACCTAAATATGTTCCCCTCAAAAACAAACCGTAACCCCCTGCATGTATTGTGTATGGCGGCCCCTCTTGCAAAATTACCAGGTTTTACTTTTTAAAGAGGCTCTGTCACCACATTATAAGTGCCCTATCTTGTACATGATGTGATCGGCGCTGTAATGTAGATTACAGCAGTGTTTTTTATTTAGAAAAACGATCATTTTTGACGGAGTTATGACCTATATTAGCTTTATGCTAATGAGTTTCTTAATGGACAACTGGGCGTGTTTTACTTTTGGCCAAGTGGGCGTTGTACAGAGGAGTGTATGACGCTGACCAATCCGTGAGCAATCAGCGTCATACACTTCTCTCCATTCATTTACACAGCAGCATCGTGTTCTTACAAGATCACTATGTGCAGTCACATATACACACACACACACACACACACACACACACACACACACACACACACACACACACATTAACGTTAATCAAGTGTCCTGACAATGAATAGACATTACCTCCAGCCAGGACGGGATGTGTATTCAGAATCCTGATACGTCACTAACGTTTGTGTGAGACTACAGCACAGCACAGCGAGATCTCGCTGTAAATGACAGTTTATAGCGTAATCTCGCGAGACTACGCCTGCTGTGCAGTAAATCACACACAAACGTTAGAGAAGTGTCAGGATTCTGAATACACATACCGTCCTGGCTGGAGGTAATGTCTATTCATTGTCGGGACACTTGATTAACGTTAATATGTGTGTGTGTATGGGCTGCACATAGTGATCTTGTAAGAACACGATGCTGCTGTGTAAATGAATGGAGAGAAGATTATGACGCTGATTGGTCACTGTCATACTCTCCTCTATACAACGCCCACTTGGCCAAAAGTAAAACACGCCCAGTTGTCCATTAAGAAACTCATTAGCATAAAGCTAATATAGGTCATAACTCCGTCAAAAATGATCATTTTTCTAAATAAAAACCACTGTTGTAATCTACATTACAGCGCCGATCATATCATGTACAAGATAGGCCACTTATAATGTGGTGACTCAGCTTCTTTAAATTTACCATTGTTTTCTATTGTGAGTTTTGCAGGAACCATGTGAACTTTTTCTTCTCCGAGGAAGTGAATGCACCGTCTGAAACTCGATCTACAGTAGAGCTACAGTTTGGCTGAATAAACAGCTGTTTGAGAACCATGGGCCTCATTTATCAAAACTGTAACCGAAAAACTGGCCTTGTTGCACAGAGCAACCAATCACAGCACAGCTTTCATTTTTCAAAAGCACTATAAGAATTTAAAGCTGCACTGTGATTGGTTGCTATTGGCAACAAAGACTTTCTCTTTCACAGTTTTGTCATAAATCTCCTCCAAAGTCTTCTGTTGATGAAAACCTAAGCCCCAACAATAGTATGTAGTTGGCATACATTTTAGGCCAAAGAATGGAAGTAGTTCTCACATGCCTCCATCACAAGGGTATTTACAACGGACAATATGAATGTTTTTTTTTAAAGTGGACTGCTGACTGACTTCTACATCTTGATATTTATTTGTATTTTATAAATTTTTCTTAATGAATAGGTTGCCCATATACTGATGAAACACACAAGCTATAGTGATCATACAAGAAACCTATGTCCTTAAATATTCAATATAATTTGGCATCCACAGGGCCTTAAAGGCTCCAGATGCTCAAATGTTCCCAAGTTTTTAATATTTGACCATAATACGGTCGCATTTTAGGGTTATTATGGCCGCAACACCTGAATTCTCGCAGTTCTACTGAACAGCTTCGTGTAAACTGGCCGAAGTGTAGACATCCTCCAATGCTGCTGTCATTTTGGCAAATTTGAAGACTGATCTGGTAACAGCAAATTGTTCCACTTCTATTCTTGTGTAATGTTTTTAATATTGATTAAAATCATGTGTGGTCTACTGTGTCTATGTACCGCTAGAGAAATCTCATTTATCACATGTAAACACTGTTCTATTGTCATCCGTGGTCCTGCAGTAGCTTCATCAACAGGCCAGTTGTCTGATCCGTCCTTAGGGGAAAAAAATCCACTCCCTGTTTTCTTCACGGAGGCAGTGGGAGGTATATCTATGAATGCGTTCCGTTGGAATGTGTTGATCCTTTTGATAATACAAAAAGAAAGCTTTTCGAATTTATTCAGCAATGGATTGGGGTTATTTTCTGTGCAGTCTACCTCCAATATGGTATAATGCTTAGGTAAACATCAGTTCTAACTGACTTTACTTAAAGAGGCTCTGTCACCAGATTTTGCAACCCCTATCTGCTATTGCAGCAGATCGGCGCTGCAATGTAGATTACAGTAACGTTTTTATTTTTAAAAAACGAGCATTTTTGGCCAAGTTATGACCATTTTTGTAGTTATGCAAATGAGGCTTGCAAAAGTACAACTGGGCGTGTTTAAAAGTCCAAGTGGGCGTGTATTATGTGCGTACATCGGGGCGTTTTTAATACTTTTATTAGCTGGGCGCTCTGATGAGAAGTATCATCCACTTCTCTTCAGAACGCCCAGCTTCTGGCAGTGCAGATCTGTGACGTCACTCACAGGTCCTGCATCGTGTCGGACGAGCGAGGAGACATCGGCACCAGAGGCTACAGTTGATTCTGCAGCAGTATCGGCGTTTGCAGGTAAATCGATGTAGCTACTTACCTGCAAACGCTGATGCTGCTGCAGAATCAATTGTAGCCTCTGGTGCCGATGTGTCCTCGCTCGTCTGACACGATGCAGGACCTGTGAGTGACGTCACAGCGTGATCTGGCAGAAGCTGGGCGTTCTGAAGAGAAGTGGATGATACTTCTCGTCAGAACGCCCAGCTAGTAAAAGTAGTAAAAACGCCCCGATGTACGCACATAATACACGCCCACTTGGACTTTTACTTTTAAACACACCCACTTGGACTTTTGCAAGCCTCATTTGCATAACTACAAAAATGGTCATAACTTGGCCAAAAATGCTCGTTTTTTAAAAATAAAAACGTTACTGTAATCTACATTGCAGCGCCTATCTGCTGCAATAGCAGATAGGGGTTGCAAAATCTGGTGACAGAGCCTCTTTAAAGGGAATGTGTCACCAAATAATAATATTTTTTAAGTAAGTTACTTATTTTTTAAGCTTTTTTGCTGTATTTTTTATTTTCCTTCCACAAAGTGGAAAGTTAAATAATAATTGGACTTGTTTTCCTATGTTGGCCACCAGAGGGAGCAATTCCCAGAATTACAGCAAGGTGAATCAGGCAGAGCAGCCTGAACTACAGTAGCTGCTGGAAATGTGGGAGGGAGACTCACCCCCCGCCTCCCCCACTACCTATTTTTGGCTACAAGCTAGGAAAAGGGGTCTTCAAATTGCTAAGCAGTGTCCAGCTCCCATTTTGGGAGTGCTTTTACAATGGTAGCAGCTATAGGACACACCAGAAGGCTAAGAATGATGAAAGTCAGAGAAGCACCTGTGGTGAATGGCTTTTTAGTTGACCGGTTCACACGGCGTGTATTTGACTGTTTTTGATGCATTTTACATACCGAAAAACGCATCAAACGCTTGATTAAGCTTCCCATTTACATCAATGGGAAAGCACGCCGTTTAGTACATACAACACTTTTTTTACTCAAGCGTTTTTAAAAAACGCATTGCGGGAAAAAAGAAGCGTTTTGTCAATTCTTTGGCACGTAAAGCGCTCCAAATGTTCCCATAGTCAATGGGACTCCTAATGACGCAAAATGCATCAAACACATAAAAACGTCTGTACTTTAAAAGGTGCTTTACAAGAAACGCTGGTGTATTTTACACATCTGTTTGTGAGCGTCGTGTGAACATGCCCTAAGGGAATTATTTTTCATTCGCCTGTAGTTTATATTGCAGTGCAGGGAGAAGACAGAAGTCGCTGTAGTGAGAAGATTTTTATTTATTGTATTACTAACTTTTTTATTTTATTTTGCAGGTTCTGATGTACGTTGGACTACCTCGATCTACGTTTAAAAAAAAAAATGGTTTAGCTAGGGTTGTGTGGGGGAGTTTTTATTTGAATAAAAAATATTTTCTTAGGGTGTATTGAAACAGTGCAGTTTTTCCGCGTTTTCACCATGCAGCCGAAAACCACATTGAAAAAATTGTGGTAAAAACGCATGCGCTATTCAATATGGTTTTCGGCCGCACGGGAAAGACCCGGCAAAACTGCACTGTGTGAATAAACCCTTAGGCCCTGTTTTTGCAGGCAGAAAAAAAAAATTGCCTCAGAATTCCTTCAGGAATTTTGATGACTATTTTAAACTGCCAGCACTTTTTTTCCGCTGTTTTCGCGGCAGTTTTCGTCCGCGGCCATTGAAGCTAAAGCAAGAACCATGGGCAAAAATGCCACGAAAAACGCCTCTGAAAAGATTTCAATGGGAGGTCAGAGGCGGAAGCCGCAAAAAAGGAAACACCTTTTTTTTTTCTCCCCCCGTAAGTGGTCAAAAGCCACCCGGGAAAAATATGCCTCTGCCTCCCCTTGAAATCAATACGGGGTGTTTTTTGGGAGTTTTGTGGTGCTGATTTCGACGTGATTTCCGCATCAAAATCAGCGCCAGCGAGCTCTGCGCGAACAGGGAGTTATATTTCTGGTTTTTAATACTTTATTACCACCTTAGTAATGGCAGTTGTCTTTTTGACGACGTCCGTTACTAAGATGGTGCTTAGTGTTAGCCAGTAAAAAGGCTGCAACTAACTCCCCATTATTACCCCGGTACCCACCGCCACCAGGGAAGAAAAACAGTGGCCCTTCCCACCCTGATAAAACTAGGCTGCGGCTGTTTTATTGTATCTGACTGGGTATGAAAACGGGCAGGACCCCATGTCGGTTTTGTCAATTTATTTGATGTTGGGTCCCTGTCCCCCCATTTTCATACCAAGCCAGATACAATAAAACAGCCGCAGCCTAGCATTACCAGGGTAGGAAGGGACACAGTTTTTGGCCCTTCCCAGCCTAATAATACCAGCCTATGGCCGCCCCAGTGCCCGACCATCACTACAGATGGTCTGTTACTGGATCGAAACCCGGATCTTCCCGATACTGCTGGTGGCGATGGGTACTGGGGTAATAATGGGGGGTTAGTGCTAGTTTTTTTTACTGGCTAACACTAAGCCCAGCCTTAGTAATGGACGTCGTCAAACAAACAACTGCCATTACTAAGGTGCTAATAAAGTAATAAAAAAACAGACCGACCTAAGAAAATAATTTTTGATTTAAATAAAAACTCCACCACATGACCAAGATCGACGTAATCCAACAATTCTACGACTTAGTCCAAACTGTCCAGTGGAACCTGCAAAAAAATAAATAAAATAAAGTTATAGTAATATGCCGCTTCTTCTTCATTCCTTGCTCCTACTGTGAATCACCATGCAGTTACACGGCGGTTCACAGTAGGAGCAAGGAACGAGACGTAACAGCGGTGCTCGCCGCTGTTGCCCTGCAGCTGCCGTATTCCATCTGCGTATGTGTCGTTAAGAGACACATGAACAGATGAAATAAAACATGGCAGCCCCTAGTAAATAAAAAAATTATTAATAAAAAAATTTTTTTTATGTGAAAAAATAAAGTACATATAACATTTTATTAAATAAAAACACATAAATTAATTTAAAAAAAAATATGACACCTTTCCTTTAAAGAGAATCTGTCATCCGTTTTATAACTGCCCTATATCCTACCTAATCTAATAGGCGCTTTGATGTAGGTAACAGTTGTTTTTTTTTATTACGTTTCTTATTGAGCAAGTTAAGATTTTTAGTTTTATGCTAATTTGTCCTTCATGCCCAACTGGAGGGAAAGTGGCTGTACTCTTCATTAATTCTTATGGGAGATTAGGCCATTTCTCCACTTTGAACATGGGACATGGCACACTAGTAGTCTGAGCCCGCTGGTCAAGGTGATCAGAAGCATAAGCCATTTTGTTATACTTGTCTTCGTTTTAGGACATAATCCTGGTTTTGGCTATAACAAAACAAAAAGACAATATAAAAGGGCAATAATTTTTTATGCTGCAATTGGTAAACTAGTATAAGAAGGCATTCCGATTCTTATGTCTTACAAGAAAATCCTACAGTTAGAGAGACGAAAGCAATGCCAGGAACTACTAGAGCTTACCCTCGCCCACATCAGTGCAATCGTAATGGAATGGAATGAGTGATGCTTGTTTGGTCATGTGTTCCACAAAACAATGATTTGATCACTTCCTGCAGCAGGAGAAGTGATACATTTCTCAGCCTATTATGTAAATAAATCCATTTGCATCTTATCTTAACACCTTAGTGACCACCATCTTTTCACGGCAGTCACTAAGGGGCATTAGGCAAGGCTGTCCCCTTTTACTTTTCACAGCGGCCCAGTCTAAGGGCTGCACGGGTGTCCCGTGCAGGCTGGAGTCGGGGCTCAGCTGTCTGATGACAGCCAGACTCCTGCTCCAACGACTTCGATCGCGGCCGTTTAACCCATTAAATGCTGCGGTCAATAGCGACATCGGCAATTAACTTGTTTACAGAGGGAGGGAGCTCCCTCGGTCACCCGTCGGCGGCCCGCAAATGCAATCGTGGGCCTCTGATGAAGTGTCAGCAGCCGGGGGCATGATAAAGGCCCCAGGTTTGCCCTGGGCATATGCCTATTGAGACCGGCCGGAGGCACGTCCTAATAGATTGCCTGTCAGATTTACCCTGATAAGCGATAATGCTCTGGTATACGAAGTATACCAAAGCATTATAGCAGCGATCTAAAGATCGCATAATAAAGTCCCCTAGTGGGACTAAAAAAATAAGTAATAAATGTGAAATAAAAATTACTGTAAAAATAATTTTTTTTTCCATAAGGTGTTTTTATTTAGTAAGTGTAACAAAATAAAGTACACCTATATGGTATCACCGCGACCATAATGACTCCAACGATAAAGTTAATATGTAATTTAAACCGCAAGGTGAACGCCGTAAAAATACGCAAAAAACAATGGCAAAATTCTTATTTGACTTTCCGGCCCAAAAAAGTCATAATAAAAGTTCGTCAATAAGTCTAATGTACCCCAAAACAGTACCAATCAAAACTCCGTCTCCCGCAAAAAATCAAAGCCCAAAAAAATCTCAAAACTTGACGGAAAAATAAACAAATTATGGCTCTTGGAAAGCAACGATGCAAAAAACAAATAATTTTAGTTCAAAATAGTTTATATTGTGCAAAAGTCATAAAACATGAAAAACCTCTACATATGTAGTATCGTCGTAATTGTACCGACCCATAGAATAAAGGTAACGTGTTATTTACGCCGCACAGTGAATTGCGTCAATTTAAAACTCGAAGAACAATGGTGGAATTTCAGTTTTTTTTTTCTATTCCCCAAAAAAAAGTTTAGGAAAGTTAATCAAAAAATGATGCCATTAAAAAGTAAAACTAATCCCGCAAAAAACAAGTCCTCATACAGCTATGTCGACGGAAAAATAAAAAAAGTTATAGCTCTTTGAATGCGACTATAGAAAAACGAAAAAAAAATAAAAATAGCTTGGTTATTAGGGCCTAAAATAGGCGGGTCACTAAGGGGTTAATAGACTGTGCACAGGATTTAAAAATAAATATATATATATATATAAGAAACACTTGCTTTAAAGAACTATCTTTAGTTTCATTGGCGAGTGACCGAATATGCAGGGCAACCTTTCCATTGACAGCAGGAATGGGCTTTTGTTTGTTCTTGAGATCTTTGGGGCTCCCAGCTGCTGCCCACAAATGTTATTGACATGTCGTTCTTAGCAGGAAGTCCCTTTTAATATTTAAAATATATGTTTATTATGTTTTAAGTGAACCTGACTATCATAGTACCAAGGCAAGAAATGGTGTGAATGAGCAATTTCTAAACTTGCTGTAAAAAAACCTATTCATTGAGCTAATCATTTTGTTCAGTTTATAAACCGACACCATCACATACTCTCTGCATTCTATCCGGGCTTTCTAGTGAGACCTACTTCTACTTAGTGTTTCAGTGACATTGTGGATTTTTTTCCCTCTTATAAACAGGTACAAAAATCAAACTGCCGTTCCCAGTGAGCGTTAACATTTTGCTGTATAATCTGTATCTCCAAAAGCTGCAACCAACATGTTTGCGTAAGCGCTTGTAAAGTAGCCCGATACTAGCGAGTGTTCTTGATGTGCAATAATTTTTCCATGTATTAAAGAGTTGTACATGAAAACTTTTTCTCTTTTTTTTTAATTTATTTTTTTATATCGTATAAAGATAACACCCCTCTTCACTTTACACCGTGCTGTAGGTGGGGATCCCTAACGAATTCCCTAACAGGCCATTTGAAAAAAGTTTTTCTAAACCGGACAACTCCTGAGCTGTAAACTGATGTAACCTTCACTGTTTCGTGCTGTAAAACATTATAAAGATTTATATAGGCACCTTGGTTCTTAAAGCAAACCTCTTTATTTTGAAGTTCTGTGCAGAAGTGTTCCTAGTTGGAATCCAAATCTGAAGACGCTAACGCTGTGTGCCTTGTGTAAGGCATGAGGAGGGCAGTGCTTGACACTTGGGTTTAAAAAAAACACCAAAGAGAGAACATGTTGTTTTTGCCTTTGCCATGGCTAAAATTATTCTTGTGGATATTAGCATTGCTTTATTGTTTGGGTCTTCATATAATTATTTGGAGAGGAAGCTAATTTACACAACGATTGAAGACTCGGGATAGACAAATTCCAGGAGCCAGGTAGGCAATGCTCCTCAATTTAGTTCTGCCACATTTTTTGTGTTTTCCACTAGTTTCCATGAAAGTTCTAATTACTGGGCTGTTTAAAGAGTTAAAACGGCACCTGTAGAGCACTTATAGGAGTCTATAGACCAGTGGTGGTCAGGTAATAGAACATGCTCTACCTGTGGACCTCACAGCGGTGACAAGTAGGTTGTCATGTTAGCTGACCAGGCTACTCTCCTTCTGGCTTCTACAAAGATATGGGAAAACTGCCTCCTATAGGTTTGTGTCAATGTAGCTATTACTATCCTTTTCTAGTGAACGGGCCATTTGTGAACCAGTACTTGTAACTTTCAACCAGTTCTATTATCTGGTGTAGCTCACACACTTCCTGACAGCTAATATACTCTGCAAAGTGAAGGGCAGAGGAGGGGAGTAACTCTATCATGTATGCAGAAAACATAAAAGGCATAGAAAAAAAAGTGTCATTAAAAAAAAACTGGCTGCTATCCTTATTGTGAGGCATTAGAAAAAGAAGCTCAGAAAAAAATTGCTTAAAGAGGCTCTGTCACCAGATTTTGCAGCCCCTATCTGCTATTGCAGCAGATAGGCGCTGCAATGTAGATTACAGTAACGTTTTTATTTTTAAAAAACGAGCATTTTTGGCCAAGTTATGACCATTTTCGTATTTATGCAAATGAGGCTTGCAAAAGTACAACTGGGCGTGTTGAAAAGTAAAAGTACAACTGGGCGTGTATTAGGTGCGTACATCGGGGCGTGTTTACTACTTTTACTAGCTGGGCGTTGTGTATAGAAGTATCATCCACTTCTCTTCACAACGCCCAGCTTCTGGCAGTGCAGACACAGCCGTGTTCTCCAGAGATCACGCTGTGACGTCACTCACAGGTCCTGCGTCGTGTCGGCACCAGATGATTCTGCAGCAGCATCGGCGTTTGCAGGTAAGTCGATGTAGCTACTTACCTGCAAATGCTGATGCTGCTGCAGAATCATCTGTAGCCTCTGGTGCCGACACGATGCAGGACCTGTGAGTGACGTCACAGATCTGCACTGCCAGAAGCTGGGCGTTCTGAAGAGAAGTGGATGATACTTCTCATCAGAAAGCCTAGCTAGTAAAAGTCGTAAACACGCCCCGATGTACGCACCTAATACACGCCCACTTGGACTTTTACTTTTCAACACGCACAGTTGTACTTTTGCAAGCCTCATTTGCATAAATACGAAAATGGTCATAACTTGGCCAAAAATGCTCGTTTTTTTAAAATAAAAACGTTACTGTAATCTACATTGCAGCGCCGATCTGCTGCAATAGCAGATAGGGGCTGCAAAATCTGGTGACAGAGCCTCTTTAAGTGTCATCCAGTTGCACTGGTAAATCACTTAACTCGGGTTGCACACATTTAGACTTCTGCAATAAACTATAAACCAGGGATCCTAACCGCGGACGCCAGTTGTCCAGATAGTTGGCGTTGCGAGCATCGGCATCTGTGACTGAATTTTTAGCCCGGTGCCCTGGATCCCCAGGCGACTGCCGTATTCAATTGTATCTGTGTCCTCAGGACGCAGATACAATTGAATACTATGGCGGAGCAGGGAGCTATCTGCTTCCTGCTCCACTATTCACCAGGCTACAGGCGATGTTAGGCCTGCAGCCTGTAAGACTCTGGCCTTCAAGGGTCCCTTCGCAGTGTCTCATAGGCCGCAGGCCTAACATAGCTGAGGAGGCTGTGCAGATCTGTTCGTTGCGGAAACGGGGCTAGGTAAGTTCAGATTTGTTTTATTTGTCTGGGGGGTATGATCTACAGTGGGCACTGTGGCACTATCTACAGGGTGGTGTGGCACTCTATAAGGTGCATTGTGTGGCACTATCTACAGGGGGCAGATAAGCCTTGGGCTTCTGCCGCAGATACATGGGTCAGAATTGCCTTTGGCAAACTACCTGTATGAATATAGACTTACTGTTGGTGCTCAGTTCGGACCTTCACCTGATGGCAGACCCCAGGTAAATGGATCTTTACTAAAAATAGTTGAGTACCCCTGCTATAGACACTTACTCGCATACATTCATATCCAGACCACAATATATGGTTTGAACGTCTGCGACATGGTCTAGAGTTAAATACTTAGCTTTCACAAATAAAAACCATGATTTTCAGGCAAGAATGATCCAGATGAGCAAGCACTTTTTATCTGTGTTCAGGCTTTTACAATGACTTTGAAGCTAGAAACCACTAGTTCTCTCATTACTGTATAACAGGGCTCCCGCGCGGCCTATTTCTTCTGGCGACTTGTGTTGATTACCTGCCGTTGAACAATGCTTTCGGAGTGCAGTCTTCTAGTACCGGATGTAGTAAACTAGTCACTCTTCATCTGCCACAAGTTACCACTGCCTTGGCCCAGTGACATAGAAGCAAGCTTCACAGAGACTCGTTTTCCCCACTTCTTGTTTCCTTGCCTGCAGCTCCTATTATTAAGCTGGGTGAAAGGAAATGGTCCAGACAGACTTCCTTTTCAGGCCTGATAATCATTAGTGGATTACGGAAATTTGCTGTCCCTGACCCCCTGCTGCAAGTCTACAGATATAGCAAAGACGACCATTAGGATTGTATTCTCAGTGTAAAAGATCATTTCCCTGGCTTCAAAGTGCTTTAGGATCTTCCATGTCCTTTGTAGTGAGTAGTCTCCGTCCCTATGGATCTGTTCTCTGACCGCTGACGCAGTGATATTTCCTGCACGGGTTATCTGCAATTCCTTTTATTGAACCGCTCATGAGCAGGAAAGCAAAATCTGACCTATTAATTGCGAGAAGAGCAAAGCACGTCCTTTACTGCATCATGCCCTCTGTAATAAACCATTCTACATCCTGCATGTTATGAGATACAGATGGAAAGAACACTTACATCATCTTTTACTATGGATATGAGTGATGATCTTTTGCGATATTTAATAAACTTTGCATCAATTATAATTTCCTTTCCTGAATATGGATATTAATAGAAATTTCTGTTTAATCTTTACAGAACTGGTTGTTTAATATACTGTGACCTAAGAGAAAATGCCCAGTGCCACGTTATTCAATAAGTGATTTTTGAGACAACACCCCTATGAAGTGGCGGAGCATATATATATATATATATATATATATATATATATATATACTGTGAAGCACTACCCGATCAATATCAGATGTAAAGTAGGTAGAGATCCTGATGGAGGTTCATCTCACTATAACCCTCCGATTCTGAGGTGGGAAGGGGGAACCATTGAATGCTGACCCCCCTCCTATCACTTGTAGGGGGGGGGTGGAGTGTGCGGTAACTCCACACGTTTTCTTGTGTTCTGCTTGCAGAGAGCCTTGCTCGAGTTCACATTACCGATGCTGAAGGGGAATGGAAGCAATCTGCGTTGGGCTTAATATAGTTCTAAAGGGATTGTCTAGTGAAAAATAAATTATGGCCTATTCTCTGGTTAGGCCAACAATATCTGATCGATCGAAATAAATTCAATCTGACCGAACCCGTTTTTGGCAGACCGTAGTCTGCCTTCTGCCAGCGCAAACTACCGTTCTCGTGTATTTTCAAACGATGGTCGTCCGAAATGGACAAAATTGGCTATTTTGGCCGCCAATTACCTTGTGTTCGGCTGACTTTAGATTTTGCCTCTATAGCCTCTTTATATCCTATGGGCCAATGCACACGACCATAGTTTCCAGGATTATTAAACTCCATGCACACTTGTTTGTGCACGGTCGTGTTCATGAGGCCTAAGAGTACATCTTTTATTTTCCCATGCATCAACGTTGTCTGTTGTGTTGTATTGTTTGACGGACAGCTAGTAATCTGATGAACAAATAATAATGCGTGGTAAGTTTCTTCTTGGTTGTAAAATGATGTGCGCGAGGTCGCCGATAATTGACAGGTTTATCGTTGGTTTCTGAACTCGCACACTAATTGTTGAATTATCTGCTGGCTTTGTGACAAAGCATTTGAACAACCCTGTTTTTAATCCAATGAGCAAGATATGCAGGTTAAGGAGAGCTGGCTTTATGATGATGAATGCTGGGTTACTGCCCAGTATCATGCGGGGTGGGCACAGAGTTTCTCAATGAGGAAATCCCACATCAAAGGCTATATATAGTTAGGCCGCTCCTAACTGTCATTAAAGCAAACAATTGTTTGAGAAATATATATATAGACCGCCCTCTTGAGCCACATATAAAGCATCAAACAATTGTAAGCTGTTCTTGGAAGTCGTATTTATTGTCTGCCGTGTCTCCATGCCTTCACTGGTGGGCGTGCAACTTTTATAGCATTACATATGGCCCCTTATTTGTTAAAATGATCCCTGTATGATTTTTGCCACCACAGACTGCTCATAAGTGTTCCCCATTATGGTTCTGCCCCATTGAAGCCAATGGGGGGGGGGGGGGGCGATAATTTATTTAAAAAAAAGCCACAATACTTCTTTTTAGTAAAAAGCATATACTTTTATGGTATGTTTTTGGGTTACTTTTAGTTTTTTATGTTTTTTTTAAAATGGTGTACCAATGTAATGTCATACCAGTATTCAGCCCCCTGAAACGGTGGGGATCCTATGGTGCCTGTTGTGGAAGCCAGACAGGGTTCTGAGGCCTCCAGGACATTGATCCCTCTAGAACGGGCTGTTTTATTGTTGACACAAGGTTTTTCACAATGAAAATTCCGGTGGACTGATAAACTGAGATTATGGCAGTCGTTTCATTGTGTGTGCCTAATATTTAAAAAAAATAATAAAAAATAAAAATGTATTGGTAATATACCAAGGTAATTTGCTGGTTTTGATGTGCAGTAGTAAATGTGCTCCCATTCTGCCCTTCTACCACATGTGATTACACCCCGGCTGTATTTGAAGTGCTTTTAACCATTTCTCATGCCATTATTCGGATCCCCTTACACACTCCAGTTACATTAGCTGTGTCTCTGAGGAGAAAATAGTTATGTTGGAATTGGAAAAATAAGAATTTATTTCCCATTTGACAGTCCACTTCCAGCTTATTAAATATTCATGTCTCAGCTGGTGATGTAGAAGGAAGGCTGCGCCAATCCTGGAATGTCGGCCAGCAGAGCAGAATGAAAGACTTGAGCCATGAAATGCATTTATTTGTTAATGTTTTTTCAGCATCCAGCTGAGAATTAATAGCAATGTCGGCAGTGTGGCGCTGCTACCATGTAATGTTCCTTTTCATTTGGTATAAAATGAACACCAAACTGTCTTAACCCTTTCTATTTAATTTTTTTTTTATTGTTCTGTAACTGGGAGAAGGCATCTAGATAACAGCTGTGGGTACACAACGTGCACCCTCATTGGCAGCACAGTCAGAGGGGTATTTTGAGCTTCGTTCACACCTACCAGCAGCTGCAGTTCTGATGTCTTCAGTCATACTAGAAATAACAATCTGCCAGTTTTACTTCTTGTTGGCCTTTATTTTACATGCACAGTAATCTGGCTGTGGAAAGCCTGAAGTTTATGGTTGGTAGATTTGCTGGCCATGCAGTTTTAAACAGGGCTGCTCCTTATTCTTTATAAACGCCGTCCTGTTACATGATCTAAGATGCTTCAAGTCAGTGAACAGAAACCACCCGGCATCTTGCCCTGAGTGGCCGTTAACTTGTGATTGCCCAGAAGTCCTATCGGCGGTAAGAAGTATGTGTAATGTGGGATTATGTGGTCCGGTAGGTTTGTGGACGTAACGGAGGCACGTAAATGAGGGCTACTGTAACTGTAGAATTTCACTTGTACACACAACTGTATGCAGAAGAGATTGGTTCCTCATTGTCATTTGTGTCTTTTGTCCGGATTGTATGGAATACCAATTCTCGAACCCCATCAAGATTTCATTTATTTTAATTGCTTTCCTCTTGTGTGGCCATGGCTTGATTTTATAGTGAGTTTTTTTCTTTCCTTGTTCCTACCACCTTGTCCATATCCTGCGGCCTTTCAGTGATTCCTGTGTCATCCACTTGTGTGGCCAGATCTTAACTAGGCAAATCCTGAAATAGAGCTTGTGCGCTGCTATGTTTTATTATACATATAAACATGCTGAAATGATTTTATCTGCAAATTTACAAAGGATGCAGTCATATTAGTCACCATTATAAGTCATTTGTAGCCCCCTTGTTTGAAATGCTTGTGGTGTAACTTCAGCGGCGTGCTTATGTATTAACCTCAAGCGTGAACCAGATGCTTATAGGGTCTACAAACTGTACATTACAACTAAAAGTAATGCAATCTAATATCTATCTTAAAGGGGTTGTCCTATTGGGACAACTTGTCAATATGCAAGGTTAGATTATATAGATGTCATAAATAGGGTTCTGCGTCCAGAGCGAAAAGAACTCTGCGTGACCGTTTTTTTGAATGGACGTCTTGTATCACAGTTTCCCTGCAGTGGCTGCTGCAGAAGAAATGTGCAGCTTGTTACTGAGCCAAGGTCAATACAATAAATCCAATATATTATAAAACTGGTATCGACAGTATGTAGCGAGTATGTTTCATTTTATGGTGTTTACACCGCTTGTAAAAGCGCAGGTTGTATAGGAACAGACAATATTGTGCAGAAACATGTCTGTTTTGAAGGGTTATTCCAACCACAAAAAGTGACAGCGTAAGGTCTGACAATGGCTCTGCGGTGTGGCTGGGCAATTAGTCAAAAAATCAATTGAAATGCAGCACATTTTATAGACATCATCTTGCGAATTTCGGTTTTATTAATTTTCTCCCGGCTTAAACTGTATCTGCATCTTCAGGACGCAGATACAGTTCAATCAAATAGTAGTGCAAGGGACCGTAATGTCCCTGCTCTACTAGTCACTATGTATCGCTGGACGCAAGGCAGTGACGTCATTGCGCCTAGCTGCGCAGATCAGAGGAACAGAGGAATTGCCTCCACTCGTCATTGGAACGGGGTTAGGTGAGTGTGTATATTATTTTTATCAGGCACTATTGGGGCAGCTGTGTGGGCATTATATACAGAGTGGGGGCAGCTGCGTGGGCATTATACAGAGTGGGGGCAGCTATGGGGGGTATTATACCATGTGGGGCGGCTATGAGGGCATTCTACTGTGTGGAGGGAAACTAGGGGCATTATATCATGTGGAGGGCAACTATAGGGGCATTATACTGTGTGGGGCAGCTATGGGGCATTATACTATGTGGGGGTATATTATATACAGTACGCTCAGGGGATAAATATTCAATGGCGTAGCAAATGGGGGACATGGCATGCAAAAGGGGTGTGACTTAAATCCAATAATCGTAATCAAGGTTACATGTTCAATCAATAATAATAATTATTGCCCAGCCCTACTCTGAAAATTTCATCCCAGTAACTAACTGCAGTCAGGGTACCATTGGCTATCACGTGGAGATTTGTGCGACCCTCCAAGTTTATGCCTCCCCAGACCAATTCTGACCCATTGCCAAGCCGGTAATCCTGGATGATGATGCAGGCAGCGTAACGTTCACCACAGCGTCTCCAGACACACTTACGTTTGTTACATGTGCTCAGTGTGAACCTGCTCTTATCTGTGAAAAGAATGGGTCGCCGATGGCAGACCTGTCAATGCTGGTGTTCTCTGGCAATTGAGCTGCACGGTGCTGGGCTGTGAGCACAGGTCTCGCTACAGAATATTGGACCCTCATGGAGTCTATTTCTGACCGTTTAGTCCACAACATGCACACCAGTACCCCACTAGAGGTAATTTTATAGGGCTCTGGCAGTGCGCCTTCTGTTTCCCCTTGCGGAAAGAATCAGATACTTGGTCGTGCTGATGCATGGATGCCCTTCTACGGCCCTGTCAGGCTCTTCTCGTGTAACTGCCTGTGTCCTGGTATCTGCTCCATGCTCTTAAGACTGCAGGTATGGACGTGCCATCCTGGAGGGGCTGGACTGCCTGTGCAACCTGAATAGGCTGCAGGTACCGCCGCAGGCTACCAGTCGTGCCAAGGACACTAGCAGAACGCAAAACTAGAGAAAGTTAAGGAGAGAGGAGTTGTCTGTGGCCACTACCTGCAAAACCATTTCCTTTCTGGGGGTTGTATTGCTCTCCACTATTTCATCCTTATATACGGAAGGGTGTCCGTAAATACGGCCTGTATTGCATCCGTATATACGGATCTTTACAAAAAGAGGGAGGTTGCAAATGATGTCATCAACATGTTGCCTAGCGATGCTTATGTAAATACAGACCGTTTACGGATTCACATCAGTAGCCTTCTGTATTTACGGAAGCTCCCATAGACTTCTATGGGCGAGTCCTTGCTGTAATTACTGACAAGAATAGGACCGGTTCTATGATTTTTTTTTTTTCAGCACGGACACCAATCAGTAAAAATACTGAAAGCTGTCTGTGGCCAATAGAAATGAATGGGTCCGTAATTACTGTCCATATTTAGTGTTGAAAAATACTGTCATGTGCATGGGGCCTAACTGGACAGATGGAAATCCATGAGGCTTAAAGGGGTTGCCCACGAACGGACACATGATGACCTATCCACAGAAACGTATGGAATGTAAGTGGTTTAAAAGACCGGTTCAATATGTTTGACAAATTAAGGCATTAATTCTATGCATTAAAAAAAATAATAATAACAAATCTCAAAAAGAGAAGTTGATCTTATAAAAAACAAAACACCATTGGGTAACATTTAGTTACCATTCCACATTCTCGGAGGGGTAAGTAAGCGTATTAATCCATCAAAAAATGAGTTGGGGATACTTATCCATCATGCAATTCCATCAGGGAGGCGTCTGGCTCTAAATTTATTCTGCAGAAGGACAACGACCCCAAACATACAGCCAAATTCATTAAGAACTATCTTCAGCATAAAAAAAAAAACATGGAGACCTGGTAGTGATGATATGACCCCCACATGGCCCTAATCTCAACATCATCGAGTTTGTCTAGTATTACATGAAGAGACAGAAGGATTTGAGGAAGTCTATCTGTAGTTAGTTCTCCAAGATGTTTGGAAGAACCTCCCTGCCGAGTTCCTTCAAAAACTTTATGCAAGTGTACATAGAAGAATTAATGCTGTTTTGAAGGCAAAGGGTGGTCACACCAAATATTGATTTGATTTAGATTTCTCTTCTGTTCATTCACTCTTTTATAAAACCAATTTGAGAATACTGCAGTCTACCTCTCACTATGTCCATAATGGCTACTTGTAGGACAGCAAACTTAGGCAATGGAGTATCCCTATAACATGATTATTCCCCCAGCCTCCAGTTCTTCACTGGCTTGATGACAGAATGGACGGGCTATTGAGAGAGGAACCTCGTGACTGGCACTCCACTAGTAAATCACCACAAGAAGGAAACCTTCGTTTACAAAAAGCTCCAAGCAGCCAAATATTTGCTTTTAGTGCTTGTTTTAGGAAACTAGTTATATTTAAAGATTATTTGAAAATGTAGATTTTGTGTGACTTCTGAGGATTAGTTCTTTAAATACACTCCACAGTGGAAACACGTCTTTATGCTGAAAGAAACCATAAGTGGAATCAGAAGGCAACTACTATGAAATTCTGTGGTATTTTGGTCCACTACAATTGCTATTGTTGTTTTCTACAGGTTTCCATGTACTTAAAAATGACAAAGAATAATAAAATGTATAAGGCTGGGTTCACAGAGTTTTTTGCAGGCGGAAATTCTGCCTCAAATTTCAGTTTTGAAGTTTGAGGCAGATTTCCTCTGCCTGCACGCCGATTTTCGCTGCGTTTTTCGCCCGCGGCCATTGAGCGCTGCGGGCACAAAACGCAGCGAAATGCGCTTTCTCTGCCTCCCATTGATGTCAATGGGAGGTCAGAGGCGTAAACGCCCGAAGATAGGGCATGTCCCTTCTTTCTCCCGCGAGACGGTATTACCGCTCGCGGGAAAAAAGACTCCTCCTTCGGACGGTTTTTGACTAATTTTGCGGCGCGGTTTCCGCGTAAAAAAACTCACTGTGAACATACCCTAAAAGTGAAGTGAGAAGTGTGTTTGTGACCAGTAGAGTAGTTTTGCTGTAAAAATGCCTTTTATGAACACATGTTAAACCTAAAAATAACTATGTAGTATGATCTTTTGCTATGCATGTTAACAAGATGCAGAACTCGTCTGCAAATCCACAGCAAAATGTGCTGCGCTGAGCAAAAGATTGAAATCCACTCAGAATTCTGCAACATACGTGGCAGCCGTTTAAGAGGAAGTATGGAGCGGGCTCAGGGGCTGAGTGCGCTCCATATTTAGTGGGTGACGGCAGCCAACACCTCACTGCAACAAGCAGAAGCAAAGATCACTTTGATTCCGCCTGTTTAACCCTTTAAATGCTACGGTCAATCACAACCGGCATTTCAATTGTTAGAATCAGGAGGCGGCCCCCTCCGGTGTGCCATCACCCCCCCCCCCCTCCACACACACACACGATGGGGTTCCGATGGTAGTCATGGCAGCCTGGGCCTAATAAAGGTTTGACATCTTTGTACTCCTTTAAAGCTCTGCCTCTGGTAGAGCTTCAATGGAGACTGTCAGCACATTGATATATTAGTATTGCATTATATTATGCAAGTGATCCAATTCCCCTAGGGGGACTTATAAAAAAAAAAAAAGTTAAATACTGTTAAATAAAGTGTTTGGTTTTCTTGTATGTTCCAAGAAAAATACATTTAAAGTTAAAAAAAAACAAAAACCTTTAACCATTTTTTTTTTTTTGCTTAAAGCCGTGTTAAAAAAATAAAAGTTAACATAACTGGTATATCCCTGTCCATAAAAGTCTGAACTATCTCAATATGGCGATGTTTAACCCGCTCGTTGAGCGCCATAAAAAATCAATAAATATATATATATATATATATATATATATATATATATATATATACACATACACACATGCGCAAATTGCTGTTTTTTGGTCATTTTGGCTCTCAAAGAAAATGGAAAAATAAAAAGTGATCAAAAGGTCGCAAGTACCCCAAAATGGTATCTGTAAAAACTTCAGCTTGCCCAGCAAAAAATAAGCCTTCACATCGCTCAGTTAATGGAAAAATAAATAAGTTCTGTCGCTCAGAATATGGCAACACAAAACTTTTTTTATTTTTTTTTAGCAATTTGTTTATTAAAAGTGGTAAAACATAATAAAACCCATACATTTGGTATCGCCATAATCGCATCAACCCGTAGACTAAAGAGGCTCTGTCACCAGATTATAAATGCCCTGTCTCCTACATAATCTGATCGGCGCTGTAATGTAGATAACAGCAGTGGTTTTTATTTTGAAAAACGATCATTTTTGAGCAAGTTATGAGCTAGTTTAGATTTATGCTAATGAGTTTCTCAATGGACAACTGGGCGTTTTTTTACTTTTTACCAACTGGGTGTTGTACAGAGGAGTGTATGACGCTGACCAATCAGTGACCCATCAGTGTCATACACTTCTCATTGTTCCAGCCCAGCATGATCCACAGCACAGTGTGATTGTGCAGTGAAAGAAGCTGGGCTGGAGCAATGAGAAGTGCAGGATGCTGATTGATCACTGATTGGTCGGCCTCATACACTCCTCTGTACAACACCCAGTTGGTAAAAAGTAAAATAACGCCCAGTTGTCCATTGAGAAAGTCATTAGCATAAATCTAAACTAGCTCATAACTTGCTCAAAAATGATCGTTTTTCAAAATAAAAACCACTGTTGTTATCTACATTACAGCGCCGATCAGATTATGTAGGAGATAGTCAAGTTATAATCTGGTGACAGAGCCTCTTAAGGTGAACATGTAATTTTTACCGCCTGATGGACGCTGTAAAATCAAAAATCCTCAAAAAAATGGCGTAATCACTGTTTCACACCACGAATAACACATTTTCAGCTTCCCCGGACTTAATGCGGTCTTAAGGGGTTAAAATCCACAACATACCTGCAGCAGTTTTGAAAAAGCCCATTCAAATGCATTGTGATTTACTTTGTTGTGAACTTTCAATGCAGATTCTGCACTAAAAATCTGCGACAAATAAACAATGTGTGTACGTAGTCTAACAGCCAGTTCAGATTATACAGCCAGACTACTATTCTAGAGAGAAGTCCAGATATCCTTGACAAGTCTATAACATAACAAACTTTCAAGCAGTTATAACTTTATGATGAGGCATTTCATTATAATATAGCAAACGATGTGCTTTGTGTAGGAAATGTAAGCGTATGTTCACATGATATGGATTTGCCCTAAGCAAATTCAACGTGAATTTTTAAGATAATCCGCAGCTGAAATTCATGTTTCTACAGTGGATTGGCCCGCGGATGCGCACATGGATTAGCTCCATTGGAATTCAATGGAAATAATTTTCACAGATTCCACAATAAGGTTATGTTCACACGCTTAACAAAAAACGGGTGTTAAAAACCGGAGCTGCTTTCAATGGAAAATCGCCTCTGATTTTCAGTCGTTTTTTAAGCATCAAGCGTTGTTTGATGTGTTTTTTACTGACGTTTTTGGAGCTGTTTTTCTATTGACCTAATGAATTTTAAAAACGGCCGCTTAAAAACGCCCCTTAGGAACGGAACGCCATTCTTCCTATTGAAATCAATGGGCAGATGTTTGGCCGCCGTATTTTCAGCCGTTTTTCGGGGCATTTACAGCCTGAAAAACGGCTGAAAATAGGCTGTGTGAACAGACCCTAGTAGTGAAAATGCTTTGCTAGCAGACCGGATTTAGATTCGTAATTCGTTGTGATGTGTCCATATACTAGCCTAACTATATTTTACATCATGGTGAGCACTGACTTTATGTACTGGACTCGTGAAGAAGATGCACTACGTAAACATTCGTGTTTAGATATTTTTCAAAGGCTCCTTGAAGTATATTTTCTTTAGTCTATTCGCACATTGCGGCCATAACGCGTGTTTTCCTGCAAATGTTTGCAAACCTCCTAACACTGGATGTAACCATCATTTGAATAGACCATTACTGTTGTGTGGTAGGCTGGAAGACATGATGGAGGAACTTGTCCTAGAAGTGGGCGATTAGTCAGTCATATTGAACTGCAATAGGTGACCTTCGAGCTGATAAACATGAAAGAGATGAGAGCAGAGCCTGCGTAGGACAAGTAGGGCAGAGGGGAAATCCATTTCTCTGAACTTCTGTTTCAGAACTCTCCTGATCTTACCGGATGAAGACCGAGGCTACCTATAAACTTACCGTAAAATAGAGATTTCCTTTTCATGTGTTTTTGTTATGCGTCTAGGTAGATGCCGAGTTATTTCTGTGGAGGTGTGAAATGCAGAAGGTATTGATTTTAGTAGTATCTACGTGTTCTGGCTCCACTACTGGAAGACTATTTCCACTAGTCGTCATAAAAAATTATTTCTTCTAAATTGGATGCATTTAGCCAACGTGCATTTGTCTACCACATCCCTGTGGGACCCAGTCTAAGAGGGTGTATGGGACCAGCGTCAGACAGGGGTAGACTTAAAGTCTAATGGATTTTTTATGAATAAACCCATAAAAATAGTACTAGCCCAGCAAGTATCGTTCATGTATTCTGTTAATTAGAATAGGACACGTGAACGATACTTTCTGGCCATTATTGGATGGTTGCCTCGGCAATTGTCCAGCAATGTCTCTCCGCACCCGATATCAGAGAGAGAAATTTTGCATGTCTGGGTTTTATGTGCTATATTTTTTAGATGTGTGATGAATTGTTGCTGTTTATAAAATATCGAAGGCAAACCAAAATCTCTTTTCTTACCTAATGGCAGGAACAACTGCAAAATATATACCCGACTATGTAACGCACATGAATAAATGGATTCTGCCATTTTCATTGTGGTTTTAAAACCAGGCTGTCAGTAGCACCATAGGCTTAATTCACATGTTGCAGATTTTGATGCATATTTTTGAGCCAATGCCTGAAGAGGCTTAAAAAAATGGGAAATATAAAGGAAGACCTTATACTTCTCCTTCCTCCTGCATCCTCTTCTGCAACAAATACTCAATGTGTGAATCTATCCTTAAAAAGTAACTGCACTTTCACAAAACTTTTGATTTGTCATAAAAACATATCAGAAGTTTTGATCTATGGGGGTCTGGGTGCTGAGACCCCCACCATGGCTAAAACGATGGTGCAGAAGTGCCCAGCACCTTCGGTGTGATTGGTGCCCCTTGTCAGACAGGCCCACATAGAACGTCTATGAGCCAGTCTTCAGCCTAACGAGGAGCGCCAATCAGAGCCAAAGGTACGTGGGGCTAAACAGAGCGCTTCTGTGCCATAGTTTCAGCAAAGGTGGGGGTCGCAGCACTCTGAACCCCATCCATCAAAACTTATGATCTGTCTCTGACACATCAAAAGTTTTGTGAAAGTTCAGATAATAACAATTTTAAGATTGTGTCTGGAAATGAAATACTCTTCTCTTTGTAACACATACTGTATAGTATACATAAGTATGCTTCTAGGTATAAGTTAAGTTCACTTCTATGACTATGGACACGTGCACAGGTTATATCTTTCACCTTGCTTTTTTTCTGCACTTGTATTAGGCCTGGGCTGTGATCTGAAAAGCTTGCATGACCTTGCTTTGAGTATTGATTCTTTTGGAAACCATTCGAAGTGCTGATAAGCTGAGAAAAGGGTTAATATGCCTGTAGTCCGTAAAACAGAATATAGTGTCGATCTTCAGCTTCATGATGTTGGAAAGCTAAAACGGAATTCCTTAGAATAGTCTAAATATGAAGGGATAAACAATAAATAAATAAAAATAATTGCATGTGTGTGGGTGTATAAAACATGCTTTCTCGCCTCCTCCTGACCTCTCTTTGGTTCTCCTGTACTACAGACTGATGTTTTTGAAAGGAAGACATGTTGCCAGTAGGACATATGACCATAATTCAATCCATTGCAACAAAATGGTTTGGCAATCTGAAGAAAACAAAAACATAAACCAGCGCGGTATGCAAATGAATCAATAGTGTGTTGTCTAAATAAGACTGCTGATTACACGAGGGATAAATAAATAATTCTGCATGGAAATGAAATCTGTCATGGTGTACTTGCAAATATGTCGCTATTGCGGAGCAGGGTGAAAAGCCCTCATGTGCCACTTTATCTCTAGCGCACATTCTCCTTGGCAGTGCCTGTGTCAGATCCTCCAGATGATGCAGACCAGTGCACATTGATCTTGGCACACTGTGCACGCTTGTTGGCCAAAGCAGGTTGTCAGGGAGTTTACTAACAAATCAATTAGCAAGTAGTAAATGGTTCTGACTGCAACAAACGCAGTCACTCTTCCTACCATTGACAGGAGATTCCGCTATCCAATATAGGCCGTACATGAAGTGTAGATGTTGGAGGCCAAGCGCTAGCAAACCTTATGTTGGTAACCTGAGACGCCATTGATCCTTTAGGTTAGTCACATAGCCTTTATACCATATAAACAGCTGCTGCATCAAGCCCAGTTATTCAAGGGGTTAAGACCTAGTGATTTTCATGTTGGCATTATAAGGCACATTATCACTCATTCACTGCTAATCTCTTAACAACCTTCATGCTTGAAGAGGATCCATGGATTGTTGACATGTGGTTAAAGGACATTTTATAGACCACAAAAGGGCTTCGGGGTTAATATGGCCTCATAAATGTTACTGCGCAATGCGCGCGTCTCTGTATAGGTTAGGAACAGAAAGAATGGGTTTTGCCTTCCCTAAATTTGACGTTCCCTTTGTCTGCATGAGGATGTTTCTCCTACTATTCTACTCTACTAAGGACATTGTAATCCAATAAATCTATATGTATCTGCATTGAGGCAGGACTTGAATCCTTGGCCGACCACTTCTCTACTGGTGATGTAACGGACTGATGTAACGGACTGCTGATGCTTTACTGCATAGAATCTATGACCTATTAACGTGTAGAGTGAAAGAGGCGTTACATAAAGCAACCAATCTGGTTACAGCTCTCATTGTTCTACGGCTGAAACATGAAAGCTGCGACCCGATTGGTTCATGGGGGCAAGTACTTCACATTATCTGCATGGGGTTTTCTACATCATTTTCCTGCTGCAATACGGAAATTTTCTGATATTAAAAGGTTAATCATCCATGTCGATCATCTAATTATTTTTGCAAAATAAATAAAAGGCGAATTATAGTATTTCAACTGGTTTAAGAATGGTTCTTTTTTTAAATAATTTTGTTTAATGATTTTATTTTAGGCAACAACGTTCGCTTATTACACCGTAACCATTTGTGCAGATATCTGTCGCTAGTTATTACTCCCAACTTAGCTACAGTATTTCTACGTAAAAGCCTGTATTTTTTATAATATGATCGTGTCCTGCTGCCATATTTCACGGCATAGAGCAGCACACACTGCGTCTTTGGAACTGCACGTACGCTCCAGCTGATCATGCAGCTTTTCTCTATGGGCGGGGAGGAACATGGCGCCTCCTTATTCCCTCACATTGCTGCCACTCAAGGCTATTGGCGCAGATACGTGATGTGTGCTTGTATATGCCCCCTTTCATGTTATTAGGACAGATTACTTTCGCTCCAGTCCTGTTTCTAGACATGCTGTCTCCAGAGCTCCACATTGCTGCTGCCGAGATCACATGTCCTTGGGCTTTCAGCTCTCATTGTCTCCTGGCTGAAAAAAAAAAAAAAAGAGGAAGTGCTCCTCTTACCAGCAGATCTATGAAAATGCACAATGCAAATAATAGCAGAAATCGCCTCATGAGCATTATTCTCTAATGCCTTTATTACGGAAATGAATGGACAGATATCTGGAAACTACAGAAACAGACAATTTATCCTACAGCTAAGTTATGCTGGCCCTAAAAGGGCTGATGTCTCGCAAACACCAAAAATTCTAGCTCATTGCTACCCCTTGTCTAGGTCATTGCTACCCCTTGCCTAGGTCATTGCTACCCCTTGTCCAGGTCATTACTACCTTCTGCCTAGGTCATTGCTACCTCCTGCCTAGGTCATTGCTACCCCCTGTCTAGGTCATTGCTACCCCCTGTCTAGGTCGTTGCTACCCCTTGTCTAGGTCGTTGCTACCCCTTGTCTAGGTCGTTGCTACCCCTTGTCTGCGTCGTTGCTACCCCTTGTCTGCGTCGTTGCTACCCCTTGTCTGCGTCGTTGCTACCCCTTGTCTGCGTCGTTGCTACCCCTTGCTTAGGTCGTTGCTACCCCTTGCCTAGGTCGTTGCTACCCCTTGCCTAGGTCGTTGCTACCCCTTGTCATTCCAAGAAGGTGCCATATATCCTGTTGGCAGCATGTGATTGGTATATTTTATATGAGAAAACAGAGTTTTGTTTCGAAAGTTTTACAATCTGGTTAAAAATATATATATTATTTTTTTTCCTACTGATCACATCTGCCTTTTGTCATGCCACCTTCCCATCACCACCATCGACATCCTCATAGACCACACCTATGGCATAATGGTGGGCACCAGTTTAATATTTTACTAACAAAATGAACATTTTAAGAATTTGGACTATGGCATTTGGTCAAGGTTGGTAGATATTTTTGCCCAGGAAACCAGCTTCTGTTAGAGGTTTGAATGTTGTCACTGACATTGTTTTTTGACCCTGAAATAAACTGTAGCGACAATACCACAAAACCAGTCATATAGTACACGACAAAAGTTTATAAAAAAAAAACTTTTGATTTAAAAATTATTTTATTATTTGGATAAAAGAATTCCCATATGTTGTTCATTTACATCTCCTTTATAAGAACCCAAATAACATACATTTATATAAGTATCCTACTGTCAAGTATTTAAGTTCACAGCATATTATCCATATAATAAATATATGCACCATAAAGATCGATGCAATTGCACAGCGAACATGAACAACAAAGCACCATGTATGAGGTGCTACTCACAGTCCATGATCCAGATAAGCATCTGGCAAGTGTTCGGTGGCAGAAATTTTTTCACCGTTCGGCGGGTTCTCCAATATCTCATGGAAGATTATTAGATGGTGAATTTTTAACCTGGGGATAGATGGAGCTTTCCCAAATAGTGACTTTAAAACCTAAAAATAGATAGCGTTTTCCTGGTGGCTCTACCAAGTGTGGTTACATTTGAAACAGCCACACTCCTACCAAATGGCTGTGGTGTTTGACATCACCTACACGCTTCATCGTATGGACTTCATCAGAGTGCATTCGCACAAAGGTACAAGTTGACTCCTTTATAGAAGCTCCATACCATACGGTAACACATTTTTTAAAGGTAAATATACGTACATATTGGTAAACCCAATGCAACAAATTCAAAGCAAAAATACAATCCTTAACCCTTTCCCGATGTATACTTCCGTCATAGCCAGGTAGGTGAAGTATGGAGTAGCTAACGGGCTGAGCCAGCTCCATAAAATGGGGGTGTCTGCTGTATGTTACAGCTAGCACTTCACTGTATAGAGAGCGATTGCGCTCGAGTGCGATCTTGCTCGTTTAACCCCTTAGTAGTTGTGGTCAATAGCGACTGCGGCATCTAATGCTTAAGAAAGAGTTGGTGACAGACCATCCCCCCCGTGACGTGATCGCTGGGTGCCAGTGGTTGGCATAGCAGCCGGGGGGCCTTATGAAGGCACCCAGATCTGCCATCTTTGTACTGTCTCCGGGAGGGGATTAATAGAAGCATGTCAGTAACATGGTATATTGCAATACATTAGTATTGCAGTATATAGTGCAAGCTATTCAAAGATCACTGATTTAAAGAGGCTCTGTCACCAGATTATAACTATCTCCTACATAATCTGATCGGCGCTGTAATGTAGATCTCAACAGTGGTTTTTATTTTGAAAAACGATAAATTTTGAGCAAGTTATGATCAATTATAGATTTATGCGAATTAGTTTCTTAATAGACAACTGGGCGTGTTTTTACCTTTTGACCATGTGGGCGTTGTAAAGAGAAGTGTATGATGCTGACCAATCGGCATCATACAATTCTCTCCGTACATGTCCATTTCTATTCATTGCACAGCGTGATCTCGCGAGATTGTGCTGTGCTGTCACATACACCCACATTAACTTCAGTAAAGTGTCTTGAGAGCGAATAGACATCACCTCCAGCCAGGACCCGATGTCTATTCACACTCCGACACTTCGGTAAAGTTTCTGTGGGTCTTAAAGAGGCTCTGTCACCACATTATAAGTGCCCTATCTCCTACATAATGAGATTGGCGCTGTAATGTAGGTAACAGTATTTTTTTATTTAGAAAAACTATCTATTTTCACCAAGTTATGACCTATTTTAGCTTTATGTTAATGACTTTCTTAATGCCCAACAAGGCGTGTTTTTACCATTGACCAAGTGGGCGTTGTAAAGAGAAGTGTATGACGCTGACCAATCAGCGTCATACACTTCTCTCCATTCATTTACTCAGCACATAGTCATCTTGTGCTGTCACTTACTTACACATTAACGTTACTGAAGTGTCTTGAGAGTGAGTAGACATCGCTTCCAGCCAGGACGCAATGTCTATTAAACACTCCCGACACGTCGGTAACGTTTGTGTGGGACTTACTCGAGATCACGCTTGCTGTCATTTACAGCGTGATCTTGCGAGATTACGCTTGCTGTCATTAAGTCCCACACAAACGTTACCGAAGTGTCGGGAGTGTTTAATAGACATCGCGTTCAGGCTGGAAGCGATGTCTATCCACTCTCAAGACACTTCAGTAAAGTTAATATGTAAGTAAGTGACAGCACATGTGCTGAGTGAATGGAGAGAAGTGTATGACGCTGATTGGTCAACGTCATACACTTCTCTTTACAACGCCCACTTGGTCAAAAGTAGAAACACGCCCAGATGGGCATTGAGAAAGTCATTAGCATAAAGCTAAAATAGGTCATAACTTGGGCAAAATAGATAGTTTTTCTAAATAAAAAACACTTATCTACATTACAGCGCCGATCAGATTATGTAGGAGATAGGGCATTTATAATCTGGTGACAGAGCCTCTAAGTCCCCTAGGGAGACCAGTAAAACAATTTTTTTTAAAAAATGAGTAAGATAAAAAAAACACCTTTTCCAATTTCCACCATTGTAAAAAAATAAACTAAAAATAAACATCGGTATCGAAGCGTCTGTCAATGTCTGAACTATTGCAATATAAGGCTATGTTCACACGGAGTATTTTGGGGGAGGAATATCTGCCTCAAAGTGAATTTTGAGGCAGATATTCCTCCCCCAAAATACTCCGTGTGAACAGCAATTATCGCGCCGTTTTTCGCCCGCGGCCATTTAGCGCCGCGGGCATAAAACACGCTTTCTCCTGCCTCCCATTGAAGTCAATGGGAGGTCGGAGGCGGAAGCGCCCGAAGATAGGGCATGTCGCTTCTTTTTCCCGCGAGGCAGTTTTACTGCTCGCGGGAAAAAGACGCCGACCCCTCCCATTGAAATCAATGGGAGGCGTTCTCGGGCCGTTTCTGCCGAGTTTTGCGACGCGGTTTCCGCGTCAAAAAACTCGGCAAAAGACCCCGTGTGAACATAGCCTTAGGCTGGCTGTTTGCACAGAGTTTTTTGCAGGAGGAAAATCTGCCTCAAAATTCAGTTTGGAATTTTGAGGCAGATTTTCCTCTGCCTGCACGCCGATTTTCGCAGCGCTTTTCGCCCGCGGCCATTGAGCGCTACGGGCATAATACGCAGCAAAATAAGCTTTCTCTGCCTCCCATTGATGTCAATGGGAGGTCAGAGGCGCAAGCGCCCGAAGATAGGGCATGTCCCCTCTTTTTCCCGCGAGCCGGTTTTTCCAGCTCGCGTGGAAAAAAATGTCTCCGTCTCCCATTGAAATCAATGGGAGACTTTTTTTGCCGGATTTTCAGACTCCGTTTCCACGTCAAAAAAGTGTCCAAAAACTCAGTGTGAACTGGCCCTAACATTTATTTAATCCGCACGTGAATGGCGTAAAAAATATTTAAATGCCAGAATCGCTGCTTTTTGGTTACCTCATCTCCCATCAAAGACTCGCATGTTCACCAAAATGGTACCTTTTAAAACTATAACTCGTACCGCAAAAAGTAAGCCCTCGTACTGATGGGAAAATGAAAAAAGTTATGGTTCTCAGAATGTGACGACACAAAAAAAAAATCTTACGTTTTACAAATGTTTTTTTTTCTTGTAAAAGTAGTAAAACAATGGTGGAATTGCTGTTTTTTTACATTCCACCTCACAATAAATGGTGTCCTGAAATAATTCAACGCATCCCACAAAAATCAAGCCCTCATACGGATATATCGCCCCAAAAATAAAAAAGTTATGACTTTTGGAAGGTAGGGCGGAAAAAATGTAAAAAAATGGCTGCATCGGGAAGGGGTTAAAGGGAATGTGTCGCTAGACATTTTTTTTTTAGTTAAACAATTATTATTTGAGTGATTACACATTGTTTTAATTTTTTCACAAGTCAGGAAATATTATAAATTAGATTCTAATTTATAACATTTCCATATGCTGGCCACTAGAGGGAGCAGTTCCCAAAATTTCAGCATGGTCAATGTGGTAAAGCAACCTCATTGCTTTATGCTGCAAATTTGGGGTAGACACTCTCCCTCTAGTGTCCTCACACAATCCAGCCTCCCTTCTTCTGGCTAGTGCCAGGAGAAGGAGGGGTTTGAAACTTCAAACCTCCTACACTGTGTGCCGCCATTTTCTGAGCGACTGCACAGTGTAGGAGCATTAGATACAGTGCTCAGCAGACAGTATAACACGAACATAATACACACATTACATACACAAACATAAATTACCTGCTCCTTCTGCCGCCGCCTCCGCTCCTGTTCCTTGCTCCTTCGCTTCCTTGAACATATGGCCGGAAGTCGTCATCTTACTGTCCGGCAGCGGCTTCCGGTCCACAAGAAAATATTGCTGGATTTCGCTCTGCGACCGAGCTTCGTTTTGGTCTGTGTGGGAGCGTTGCCTGCGCCGTTCCCACACAGACGGCGTACGCTGCAGTGAATGGAACGGCTCCCGTTCGCATTCTCCATGGGGTTGTATGTGCTGTATTCCATCTCTGTATGTGTCGTTAATCGACACATATAGAGATGAAAAAAAAATGGCAGCCCCCATAGAGAAGTAAAAAGTAGAACACAAGAATATAAATAAATAAAATGTATGTTATATTAAAAGCGGTATGATTAAAAAAATAAATAATTCATGACACCTTCCCTTTAAGGAGCTGGTAATCTGTAGTGGAGTTCAATATATGTAGATCACCATTATAAAGAGTTCAATTTAACCTCACTAGTTAAGCCTAATGAACAAAGTGTATTTAACGTATAGCTCTACGTAGTTTCTTTCTACGATAAAAATCTATGATCTCACTGATGAAGATCATTATCTCTAAAACACGTAGGATTGGATTGATTAGTCTAACCTTAAAGGGGTTTTCCCATGAGGGACATTTGTGACATAGCCACAGAATGTCATAAATGTCAGGTAGATGCAGGTCCCACCTCTGGGACCCGCACCCATCTCTAGAATGGGGTCCCCTAAACCCGTTCCAGCTTTTTGTGCTCACGCTGCCTCCCAGCCACCAGCTGTTTCCGTAACTCCCATAGTAGTGAAATCCAGTTACGGAAGCAACGTAGCATGCGAGCTACGCTGTTTCCGTAACTACTATTCAGTTAAACAATATGTGTCAAGATATGTATATTATATAACAAGTGAGTATAGCTGCAAACCATCTACTTCATTGTTTCAATTGCTCATTAATTGGGCTGCCATACCATATTGCAAGTAATATTGGCGTTTGTACAGGAGATGAAATAATAATTAGAAAAATAAATTTCTGGTGTTTAAGAGTTTTTTTTATTTCTGTGCCTGGACCTAGAGAATCCTAGAGCAGCAAACAACCCTGTATTAAAATTGAGTGTGCGCCAAACTAGAAGCATGTCATATTGTCAGGTGCCACTCGTTTTATAGAGGGATCAACAATATAACCGCTTATTATTTCCCATTTTAAATTGTGCCTTGCGGCTGCTTCTTTGTACTCTGCGACAAGAGAGGAATTAGGGTGTATAGGTAGTGAGTTAGTCCTCGGCCTGTACAATTCCCCCGCTGATTAGCTGTTAGTTAATGTGACCATGTGCTCGTACAGTCAGGGTCATTAAATCATGAGTCCCCTGTTTTGTTGTTCTCGCTTGTGTCCCCTCTTATTCTTTTGGTGTAGCAAGATGCCCGCTCTAATTAGGGCAGCGATTAAGTTCATGGCTTGTTGAGCAGATTAACGTTCTTTGAAAGTTTCCTTTATTTCCTCTTGTATTTTTCCTTCTTCACTACATTGTTTGTGTGTCTGCACCTGTATACACAGTGGTGTGAAAAGCCGCCCTTCCTACTGCGAGGCCTGCGCTGGACCTGTGGAATTATACACAAAGACTATTCCCTCAGCAGAATCCATCCCTCGCCTGGTAATTGCCACAGATGCTTCAGCCCCTCCCTCACCGCTCCTACTTTTTGTTTTATTCTGTGGCTTCTCTAACAGCCCCACATGTTGATTACGTGACTACAATTTCCTTTCTGCCATTTGGCTGTAATTGCCCTTGGTTTGTTTTATGTTTGTTTTGTAAGGGTATGTTCACACAGGCTATTTTCAGCCATTTTTTGGGCCGTGAACAGCTAAAAATGCGGCGGCTGAACGCCTCTAAACATCTGCCCATTGATTGCAATGGGATAAACGGCATTGCGTTCCCACGGGGCGTTTTTTACGCGGCCATTTGTAAAAGCGGCCGCGTTAAACTCTTTTAATGTGTTTCTTTTTCACTCTTTATGAGAAATAGGGGGCTTGTATATCAATGGAATATTTAAAAATGGAGTATGTACTTGTGCTAGATGCGAAAGTTAGTTCACATGATGTGCCGGGCAGATTTCTGACCAGATCGATCTTACAGATAAAAAAAAAATTGGTCTGAGTTGGCCGTTTAAACTCACAGATATTTTGTTCGGATAGAGCCAATTCTCATCTTCCCCATCCAAAATACAACTTTTCTATTGCCTATTAAACTGGGTTCACGTTTCGCGGTCAAATGCCTGCAGCCAAACAACAGCGGTTTGCAACACATATTGACCGCGTCACGTGAACGCAGCCTAACGGAGTTCTCTTTCAGATGCTCTTTACACGCTACAATCATGGGGATCGGCAGATAGATTTTTAAGCAGGTCAGTTCAGTTTTCTGGCAGTTGAGACAGATTTCAATCAGATCGATTGGCCATTTCAGCCACACTAAATTAGATTGATATTGGTCTGATTTGACAGACATTGGTCCGATATCTGTACATATAAAGGCACGGAGTGAAAAGCAGGCAGGCATAAAAAAATATATATTATTGAGAAATAAATTCAGCAGCATTCATATTTTGCTCTGACATTTAGGCCCTTGTTCACTTGGAGTTTATTGTAGGCAGAAAAAATCTGCCTTCCGAACTCCTTCAGGAATTTTCAGTCAGATTTTGACCTGCCTGCCTGTGGCCAGTGAAGCTAATGCAAGGAACGCGGGCAAAAAAAACCACTGTGAAATGAGCGCTGCGGCTTTTTTCTGCCTCCCGTTTATTTCAATGGGAGGTCAGAGACAGAACCGCGGTAAGAAAGGACAAAATAACGCTTCACCTCTGTCTATTTTGGAAGTTTTTTTGGCGCTGATTCAGACGTGGTTTCCGCGCCAAGAAAACTCTGTGGACAGGGTCTTAGAGAAATCTTGAAGCGGTTACCCACTCCTTGTGGTGCTTGTTAACCAATAACCCTAACGTATTTGGCTAATGTTTGGCAAAACAGCCAATTACAGAAGGAAACTTTTTAATTAGAGCTTCTTGAAGTGATCCTTTTGTCTAGGCAATAAGCCAAGCAGCCAGATCCGAAGACAGAAGCTATTCTTCTCCTGGTTCATGTTCAACAAATCCATCCATCCATACATGACATGGCTCGGGCCTCATCCTACCATTGTGGGTATTCATTTACTGTGATTTTTTTCCTTCTCTAATATATTTGTTTTTCTCTTTATCGTTTTGTCCAGGGATTGTTCATCATTTGATCAATCTATCCCAGATTCTAGCAGTTAGACACTGACCATGGGGGGGGGGGGGGGGGGCAGAAGAGGACTAGATGAACATAATCTGATGAGCCGCATTTAATATGGCGTCTACTGTGATATGGATGTACTGTAAGTCTGGAGCTGGGGACAGCATGGAGTCCAACGCATTCCTTCGCTGAGAGAAACATTCTCCTCTCTTCGCTTTATTGTAGCAGGTTTTGACCTTGTAAATTGAAGCCTCTCAGTCAATCGCCCTCTAGATGTTTCTGGAGAGCAATGAAGGCATTCATGGGATTTTTTAAGTAGAAACATGTGTTTTTCAGCTCTTTCCGTCTTTTGTTTGGAAAGTCAAAATGCTCTGCTGACATGGGATGCAAATGGCGCATACATGCGTATGGTAGAAAGCCGTGCTGGTGGGGGAGGGGCACCCTAATGCACTAAGCATACAGCTTTTAGGATCTAAACGAAGCCTAATCTCCTCTGTACTGCATGTGACAGCCTTCTATACTGCGCTAGATACATGGGAAGTAGAGCAGCAAATATTATTAAGCAGCAATCTGCAATGCCTATGTGACTTACACTGGCCCAGGCGTGTGGCGCTGTGCACTCCGCTAGCTGAATAATTACATGTAGAATTTTCTATTAATATGAACCTCGCCGTTAGATTGCTTCATTCTTCTATATGTGGCGTTATTTATCACAGATGGAAGCCAGCATCCTATTATTGCTTCCATCAGCAGACTTGGACCTTTAAATCCGCAGCAGGGGAGGGGTGCTGACTGTTTACAAAGGAGATGCTGACTTGTAAATTCAAGCGCTCGCACATGATTATACTGTGACTCACACAGAAAAGAATCTACCATGTCAATTCTGAATCACCGCTACTGTAATGTAAAAGCCCTTTATTATGCTGAGCAAAAGGAATTCCTAAGCGCTCTTACATCACTTTAATAGAAAAATGAGCAGATTATTAGCATGGACTAGTTTGTGTCCTATTTTTGTGTGTAGAAGTGCTGATCATTTTGCAGCAATGCCTTTCAAGCTAAACGCCACTCTCTACAAAACCTTGTGTGTAATTCAGGTTTTTCCAGTGAGCACATTGTACATGTCATAATGATTCATTTACGGATTCTTTGTACTGCGCTTGCCTAATTATTCTATTGTCCCGTATTGTCCTGCTTCCTCGCCATCCTGTTTCGCTTCCTGCCTTTTTATCATAGACTTTATATGCAGTCAGGTACCATTAACCCAGCACTGTGTAAAATATACAGTCAAATTTGGCTGTATGTGTTGCCCAATAAAACACACACCGATTTATGGTTGGAATATTTAAGAGCACCTGTCACCTCTCCTGACATGTCTCTTTCAGTAAACACTTGTATTCGCCATGAAATAACAATTCTGGAGCATCTTTTTTTTAGAACTTTGTGTTGTGCCGTTCCTCTGTTATTCCACTTAGAAATGTATGAATAAATTGACAACTGGGTGTTACCATTTCCCTTGTCAAAGGGGTGTGTCCCTACACAGTCTCACTCTGTCAGCCCTGATTGGACAGTGTCAGTCTGTGGGGACACACCCCCGACTGGCAACACCCAGTAGTAAATTTATTCATACATTTCTAGGAAAAACAGAGGAATTATTATATAATGGGAAATACAATTATTTATTAAAACCGGCATGTCGGGAGCGGTGACAGGTCCTCTTTAATAAATTCAACTTCAATGTGCGTGTTTTTAGCATGCAAAGATTGATAGACTTAAGCCCTTCTTAAAACAGCAGGTATGTACATATCCTAAAAAAAATGGGTTAAAGGATATATACATTTTTAGCCATTGAGACATTTCAGAATAGAGTGTTGCTGGGAGATTTAAAGATGAAAGGGCTGCAAACCTCTAACAAGAGTTTGAGGTTGTGGAATGCAATTTCCACAGTCCTTCGGAAATAGACATGCAGGTAGATCTACAGGAGAGGATCTTTTAGGCCTCATGCACACGACCGTAGCCATGTGCACGGCTGTGATTTTCGGGCTGTGCACATAGCCGCGGCCATTATTTTCAATGAGCCCGGACCGCAGAACATGGCCGTAATAAGGCGTGCCCGTTCCTTCTGTGGTCCGGGCTCCGGGGCCATGCATGGACCGTGGAAACCACGGTCGTGTGCATGGCCCCATAGGAATGAATGGGGCCGCAATTCTCCCCTGGATTTTCGGGGGAATTGCGGCCGCATAAGCACATTCGTGTGCATGGAGCAATCCTACAAGAGCTCTGATTGGAGGAGCTGCTAACAAGTCTCTCCTCCTGGTGAGTCGTGCATCGGTCCTTTTCAGAAGGACTCTAGGTGCGGTATTTATCACTGCCCCCCATATTTTAACCCTCTTTTTGATGCCCTTCTGTAAAGTGCCACAGTCTCATGACTGAGACCTTTTTCTAGTGCTCGACGTATCATAAAGTATGTAAAGATTGATCGGCTATCTTGATATATATCCATACAGTGCAGTACTGTATAACAGTAGTTTACTTCCATTTCTAGCACAATATAGTACATGACTGGGGTTTATTGTAGACAGAGAGCATTCAAGGGCCAAGAAACATAAGGTTTGCAGCTTTGTAAAACCACTCTTCCTGCTGCGGTTAGCCTGGAATTAAATCCAAAAAAGTTCTAACACCTATTTTAAAACTCGGTGTAAACAGCAGTGGGATATGTGATGGGTTTTGATAGAAATAAAGTAGTGAACAGCTTCTGTTTGCATACAGACCTACTGTGCTTTCCTTTAGAGCAGGGGTCCAAGGGCCACATTTCCAGTTTCTTACACTTCCAAGGGCTGTAATACGACTAAGGCCGGATTCACACGAGCGTGTGCGTTTTGCGCGCGCAAAAGGTCCATAACAGCTCTGTGTGTCAGCAGCATATAATGCGTGGCTGCGTGATTTTCGTGCAGCCGCCATCATTATGACACTCTGTATGTTTGTGAACAGAAAAGCACGTGGTGTTTTTCTGTTTTCATTCATAGTTTTGACTACTGTAGCGCACATCGCGCGCGGCACACGGAAGTGCTTGTGTGCCGTGCGCGGTTTTCACGCACCGATTGACTTCAATGGGTGCGTGATGTGCGAAAAATGGGCAAATATAGGACATGTCGTGAGTTTTACGCAGCGGACATACGCTGCGTGAATATCACGGACAGTCTGAACAGCCCCATAGACTAACATAGGTCCGTGCGACGTGCGTGAAAATCACGCCCGTTGCACAGACGAATTATACGTTCGTCTGAATAAGCCCTTAAGGTGATATTCCCATCTGAGATATATTGACAGTATATGCCATAAATGTCTGATGGGGGGGGGGGGTGTTCCAACTAGAGAAGGGGGTCTAGACTCTCCCCCGACGGCAGATGTCAGGGGGAGAGAAGGGTTGGCATGTTTAATTTCAACATGCCCCCAATCCTTTTGGTTATGTAGATAAGCCACTGCCAGACTCCTCTGGCAGCGACTTTCTCCTTATTGAAAACACATGCATGATGCTCAGCCGAGTTTGCATGTGTATGGGGTAGTTGGGAGGAATACACCGATCTACAGTGTATAGCCAGCTTTACTCTTATAAAGTACAATGGAGGGAGCTGCAGCTATGCACATTCACCTCTCCACCGTATATCTTTCTTTCTGAATAAAGGAGTGAGGTGCCAGGGATAGCTGGGGGAAGAACGGAACGGTATTGCGGGCCGCAGATTTTGCCCCCTGCATTTAAGGCATAGAATTAAGTGTATTCTCGGTACACCCTTCCAAAATTCCAGATGCTCTCACAGTGTCTGTATACTTGGCCTGTGCAATGTACAAATGAGTAGCTGTTTGGTCTGTAATAGTCCGTTTCAAAATGACAAAAACAGTTCAAATGAAAAAAATCCCAATGAGCACTTCTCCTAATTCAGCATTTCTTTCCATAAGCTCATTTTGGAGCGGTTTGAGCTACAGAAGTGAGATCTGTCCGTTCGTCTAGCAGACAGGAATTCCAGCACAGCAGGTAATGACTTTACATTGTGCCTGTAATAAATAATGGATCAGTAGAGATTCATTAACAGAAGGAAAATAATCATCAGAACTGCAGGTTAATATTGCCAGTGTTTGTGTAAAAGCTGCATCTGCCCAAAAGGCGCGTAGTCTACGAAGCTCCTAAATAAGCCGTGCACAGGCAAATGGAGGGCAATGACGGCTCCACTCCGGCCTTTGTTTTCAAAGTGATTAGAGCTTTGGACTTAGATAAATCAAAGGGTTAATATCTATGGTCATAAACACGTATTCGCCGCGTTATTAAATCAGCCCTGTTCTTTGCTTTCAATATTTTGTTCCGTTTATCACCAACAGGCAACGCTAGCAAAAAACACGGCTTATATCTACTTGTCAGATAATTTTTCTCCCTTCCCTTTTTATAGTATAAAAGTCTTTGTCTAGCAATGTCACTGTACATGTGGCTGCCCTGACTACTGCTGAAGATGTCTGACAAGCTTAGACTCCACGAAGACAACTTGGCAGCCTACCAATGTGTTTTTTAAGAAGACTCAGCTAGTGGTCAGCACGCTCAGGACTTGCCACGTTTTGGCTGTGCCAAAATAGTTTCCCTGCAGCCTCTCTTAATCCAAGTTTAAAGGGGTTTGCCAACCAAAATTTTTAAGAAGGTCTGGGCGCACTAAATATCTTCCAATAACCCTCCCCCATACCTTCTTCTTGTTTCTGATGTTTTCCTCATGATTCATCTCCTTGCATTTTTTTCCGTTTGTTTACATCCAGAAGTTCCAGTCCACGTCCGTTTCCGGTCCCTCCTAAACTACATTTACCACAATGCATAGAGCTGGTACTTCAGCCAGCTCCAGACCCGCTTAGCACACCACCTTTGTTCTCAGAAAGACCGCACATTGGTGCTCCAGTGGTCGCTGGGAATGGCGCAGGCTCAGTGTAGTCAGCAAGGCTTGTGTGACGAAATAATACTCGCGCAGGTGCAGTGGCGGCAATGGATTGCGCATGTGTGGAGGAAAATTTGATTCACACATGCTATGTGAATGATTGAGCGTATCCGGCCCCCACCCTTGTACATGACCTCAGTAATGATGCTCCGTACATTGAGCAGGCCGGAAGGAAGTGTGGACAGTGAACGGATGGGAATTCACTGGAAGAGTGAAAATCAGATAGGGTTGGCGTCACGTGACTCGCGATGCGATCAGGAAGTTTTCAGAAATTAGACCTAAATCTACAGGTGCAGATTTGCGAAATTATGATAAATCTATTGTTCCGGTGGAGGCCCTGCCCCTTTGGCTAAATGCTGCTCCCTTCTCACGCCACTTTTGGAAAGTGTTGAAAAAAGTGAAAAGTCACAAATTTTTGCTGTGCGCCAAAATTTCCGACTTTGTAACGTTTTCTGGTGTAAACATGTTCATATATAGTCCCCCATTTTTAAAAAAAGATTGCATCTCCGGAGGTTAGTAGGCCCATTGTTAAAAGCATATGTACCTATACAATTATTTCCAGCTGGTCATCTGTCTGCTGACAACTCTACAATTATTTATCCAATTTTCCTCTGCTGATTGAGAGGTCTCTAGTGTCAGAGGCCACTTGACAAGTGAAGACATAACACAGAGCTTGGCTTTCAGCCAGAATCAGAAGTTGGGGTTAGATTCCAAGGTTAAGTGATAACAATGAGTATGTTGTTATATAATGTGATCACTGTGACTCTCCTGGTAGCTGTTTAGGTGACTATACAAAGGTTAAATAGGTATAAAAATAAATGCAAAAACAATACTGCACATAAGTCATGTTTTGTATGTATTTGCGTGTATGGGGTAAGCATTGGACATCTCTTATACTATCATGGCACCCAAGTGATGGAAATGGATTTGGAGTGAAATATTTCAGAAATGAAGGAATGAGTCCATAATTAAAACAACAAAAAAAAACCTGAAAAATAGCTGGTTTAAGGTTTTATTTAGAAAAATAAAATCCCACTATAGAAAACGAGTTGTTCACTTGAGAGAATATGTAAATCTATGTATGTTTTAAATGTATATTGACTTGATTCTTGTAATTTACATCAATGGCAATAAGAGGTATATTTTTTGTTTATCTGTTACAGGATGACAGTGATGGTATTCCGTGGTCAGAAGAAAGGGTGGTGCGTAAGGTGCTATATCTGTCTCTCAAAGAGTTCAAGACTGCGCAGAAGAGACAAAGTGATGACTGTATTAATGGGAGCCTCAAAACTCCAAAAGGTGAGTCTGGCATAATGTCCCCATCTCATCTCTACTATGTCCAGATGTCACAATCATAGTTTCCCTTCTAGTTGACCTATTTTTAACAGGCTTGGCTGTTTATATAAGTCCTATAGACTTGAATGGAGAGAGCCACGCAAATGCGTTGCTATTTCTCCATTCAATCTTAACGTGGATGTGGCGACAGCCTCACCTGGTGGATCAGGACCTTGTTCACAGAGGAGGGAACCCCACCTCTCAGATTTTTATGGCATAACGTGCGAACGTAGCCTGAGTTTGGTTACACTGCTGCAGGTTCTTAGTGTTCTATCTCATCCCAGTATTGGATTCACAGCTACACCGCTTAATACTGCTGTATAATGTCCTTCATGCTGCTGCAGCATATATAATGTGTGATCGAGATAGAAGAGCAGGATTCTCCTTTTCTATGTGTGTAGTGTATAGAAGACATGACAGCAGTTAGGCTCCGCCCACTATCCGAGAATTAGAGAGAACCCGCAGGGGGAAAAACTGCTAAAAAATGCAGAATACAAGTCCAATAATAGCCAGATCTAGCGAAATTCCTCATGTGCACACATATAACGGCTTATTCTAGAAAGTTAGGTGTGCTTTAAACACCTGGAAAAACAGGCAGCCAAAAATGAGCATTTCACATGCTACAGCAGATTTCACCGGCAGTGTGGCTGCATAATATACAAGAAACAGCTACGTGTGGCCTCACCCGAACAGCAATTAACTGACTATTTGGTTCCCCTGCGGCGGACCTGCAGAAAGATCATTAATGAAGGGGGGAATAAAGCCCCCCTTGTGTGGCCAGTTTAGCAGCTTGGGATACCCTCAGCTTGTATGAGGAGGCATATGAAAGATGAGATTCTAGTCTTTCATATCCCACTAGGATCGCAGTTCTAGCTGTGAAACAACGGAAAGAATCACCAGTTGAAAACACAGAATAACACATCGGGAATAGAAACTGTATACTATATGCAATCTTTTAACTGGTGATACCTCTGGTTGTTTCACAGCTGGAACTGCGTTCCTGGTGTCATATGAAAGATTAGAATCTCATCTTTCATGTGCCACCAGAAACAATATGCTAGGACGGTCCACAGCCTGAGATATGGCTGTTTTTAAGTGATCCCCCTTCCCTCCAGCCTCAATCTCTCACACTGTGTGAAGCAGCTTCTTGCAGATTGGACAGTGTCAGAGGCTCTGAGGTAGCTCCACCTCTTCAGAATCGCTGGTGTTGACGCCCACTTGTCTAGAATAGCCTCATTTGCATATTTTGAGAAAAAAAAAGCTCAGAACTTTTTTAAAATAAGTGTTTTGGGACACAAGTTTCACCAGCATTTTCAGTGTTACAGCGTCTATTAGTTTAGCTAGGAGATTGGGCATTACGGAACTAGTGACAGATCCTCTTTAAGATAACCTTTGCGATTTGAAGCCTCCATTTCCGGTTCTTCTAGCTGACTTTAGACCTGCTGTTGTCCTGAATTACCCTTGGAGACAGCTAGCAGGGAGATGAGTACTCTGGGCCTAGTTATTTGTCCTCCTCTTTTGGCTCGGTATAAATAACCAAGCCTCCAAGTCATAAATCAATACAGCGCTTCTGCCAACACCTATTACCATTTAAGCACACTGGAATGTATGCATTATTTTAGGGTATTTACATACCTAGATTTATGGAGCTCTTGTCAGCAAAATAGCATTGCAAAGTGGAGCCACAAACGATCCCCTTGGTTACTATAACAAAGTGCAGACACACTTGTCTGGTTCCCTGGTTTGCAGCAGCTAACGTAGTAAAAGGAATGGTGTCTGTCTTAAAACAGTAGAAGCAAATGATGTGTTTTGTCTCTAGATATCTATATAGCCGTCTCACCATATTAACTGCTGCTTTTACAAGTCACAGTATCGGTAGTAGCATTACTTTCTCCGTCTGCAAATCAATCAACATATGGAGACACGTGAAAGCTTATTAAGCAACCTGACCGTCGCTTTTATTTTTTTTAATACAAAGAAAGATGGAGTAACAAATTAAAAACCTAATTGCTCCAAAATAAAAACCCCAAAATGATGCTACGTAAGGTAATGTTTGTTTAATGCTCCTGCATGACAAATAAGAGCGTGCTTTCCTCAGATATACATGGGTGGGAATGTGCTCCATGTTCAGGTGCCCTGGGGTTTTCCACCGAGGGGACAACACTGGAATGTGGCCCTGGGTCAAGTGTCCAGGTCACATCGAAGTTCATTTCAGCTTGTTTCTACTGGTGACTAGATGCATTCTTGGAGTTTACATTTTTATTAAAATGTTGTTTTTTCTAGTAAAATTTTTGACATTTGGGTGGTTGTTCTCAAATTCATGCTGCATTATTGAGCAGTTTCCTAGATTTTTCACATTGCCCTATGTAATGTAGCTGAACACGATATGTGTCAATGCGTGTTGTCTTACTGGTTCTTTCCTGTTCATCTGGGTTTTTGTTATTTCCTTTGTGTGTCAGGCTTCGTTCACTTCTGCGTCAGGGCTCTGTTCAGGCGTTCCGTCGGAGCTTTCCGTCACAATGGAACCCTGACTGAAACAATCGGAAACCATAGGTTTGCACCACCATTGATTTCAATGGTGACGGATCCGGTTCAAATGGTTTCCGTTTGTCTGTCGTGCAAGGGTTCCCCTGTTTTGACGGAAGCAATTAATTACGTCAAAACTACGGAACCCTTGCACAGACAAACGGAAACTATGGTTTCCGTTTGTTTGTCAGAGCTCCGTTTTGACGGAAAGCTCAGATGGAACGTCAGAACGAAACACTGACGCAGATGTGAACGAAGCCTAAATGTATTTTAAGAAGTGATGTCGGAGTGTTGAGCTCTGATATAAATAACCTTTTGGTTAATGCTGTGATGTACCGTCTTATTACAAAACATTGCAGGTAATGAAGGGCCTAACTACTGTTCTGTGAATACTACATTCATTTTTGTAGACTCAATGACAGCAGTTAAAATTAGAATCTCTGCCAAATGGCCCATTCAATAATGTTTGTGTTGTGTTCAGTGGCGGATTAAGTGTACCCTGGGCCCTGGGCGGTTGACACAACTTGGGCCCCCTCCTTCCCCCTCACACACAATGCAAACCCCCCAACTTGCTGACACTGTACCCATCAGTGCCACTGATAGATACAGGTTATAGCGCTAGATACAGCTGCTCTGTACAGAATACAAAGCAGCTGTATCTGAAAAAGAGAAAATAATTTTTAATAAAAAGTATTTAGAAAGTTAAAAATAACAAAACTATTCCGACGGTATACATAGCCTTTAACACATCAAATAATAATTTAAAAAAACAATTGTAACACCTCTCTCTAAGGCCTCATGCCCACTTCAGTTTTTTTCGTCAGGGTGCTATCCGTTTTTTCAACTGATGGCACTCTGACACATTCATTTCAATGGGGCCATGCACACTTCCGTTGTTTTAACGGAACCGTGCGGCCGTTCCGTCAAAAGTAGTGCAGGTTCTACTCCTGCCCGTTTTTGACGTAACAGTCTCGGCCCTTTCATTGAATTTGGTCCGTGAAACAACGGACTGCACACGGAAGCGGCCCGTTTTTGACGGAACCGTCATTAGCGGCCGTACAACGGCCGACGGAAGTGTGCATGAGGCCTAAAGGGTAACCAAACTTTTTTTTAAAAAACTTTTGACATGTCCTAGTGACATGTCAGAAGTTTTAATCGGTGGGGCTCCAAGCGCTGGGACCCCCACTGATCGCTAAAATGAAGTGGCAGAAGCGCTCGGCTGAATGCTGTACTGCGTTTTTGATCGGCATTCCTCGGATTGGTGTATAAAATAGAAAGTCCACTCGCTAGGCTTTTCGAGAACAGCCGATCAGAAACGAAGTGGCACAGCGCACACCCACTTGTTTGTTTTAGCGATCGGTGGCAGTCTCAGTGCTCGTTCCCCCACCGATCAAAACTTCTGTGATTTCACTTTGACATATCCAAAGTTTTTTAGAAGTTTAGTTAGGCCCCATGCACATGACCGTAAAAAACCTCAGTTTTTGCGGACCGCAATTGCGGTCCACAAAAAAGGACCCATACACTACCATTGAACGCGGGCACCTTTCCGTATCGCTACGGATGGGTGTCCGTGCCCTAGAAATGTTCCGAAAATTATGGAACATGTCCGTTCCTTTCATTTTGCAGGCCGTGCTCCCATACTTTGTATGGGAGAGCGGCCTGAAAATGTGGGCGGCAGTCGGCGGCCGCCCGTGCCCGCAATAGTGGGCCGTGATTGCGAGCACGGCCGTGTGCATGGGGCCTAATCCTTTAAGCAGTTAGACGCCCCTCCCCTTGCAGTAAAATAACTACTGAGGGCTGTATGGGGGGGGATATATTGCAAGGGGGGGTCAGATTGTCTAGCTGACTGCTGAGGTCTCTATGGGGGGATCTGAGCATCTGCCGGCTCTGTGGGAGGAAAGATATCCCCCCATAGAGACTTCAGCAGTCGGTCAGACAATCTGACCTCCCCTTGCAATATAATAACTACTGAGGGTTCTATGGGGGGGATTATACTGCAAGGGGGGTCTAACCATCTAACTTACTGCTCTATGAAGGGGAAATAATCCCCCATAGACCCCTAAGTAGTTATTATATAGTGCAAGGGGCGGGGGGTTTGAGCATCTAACTGACTGCTGAGGGCTCTATGGGGGAAAATTATTATCCCCCCCCCCATAGAGCCCGCTGCTGTCAGATGGTTAGACCCCCCCCCCCCCCCCAGCGTCAGCCAATCACATTAATGTTAGTTGGGGCAGGAGGATGAACGGGCAGTGCCACTAACCTCACCGCCCTGCTTTTCTCTTCAGACCTCGGTTTGTGAAGGGAGCGCTCTCCTGTTCCTCGCTGGCGGCATGCGCAGCATCACAGATGAGCTTAAAGGACGGGTGTCGCGAAAACATTTTTTTTTATATCAATTTGTTTTTAGTGTTTTATTAAAAAATGTTTTATTTATTTGTGTGTTTGTGATTTACTTTTTATTTTTGCACTTTTTCTTGTCTATGGGGGCTGCCATTTTTTTTTCATCTCTGTATGTGTCGATTAACGACACATACAGACATGGAATACGGCACATACAGCCCCATAGAGAATGCGAACGGGACCCGTTCCATTCACTATGCTGTACGCCGTCTGTGTGGGAACGGCGCATACGCCGCTCCCACACAGTACAAAAGGAAGGTCTTCGGCCGAGCGATGTCCGGCGCCATTTTCTTGTGGACCGGAAGCCGCGGCCGGACAGTAAGATTACTACTTCCGGTCGCGGCTTCCGGACTTGTGTTCTAATGCAAGCACTTGGAGCGGAGGGAGCAGACGGAGCGGACGGACCGGAGGGAGCGGCGGCGGCAGGAGCAGGTAAGTTATTTCTGTGTATGTACGTGTTTTACTGTGTGTTTACTACTGTATGTAATCCTAATACACTGTGTGTTAGCTCAAAAAATGGCGACACACAGTGTAGGAGGTTTGACCATTCAATCCCCTCCTTTCTCCTGGCACTAGCTAGGATAAGGGAGGGGGGATTCTGTGAGCTCACTAGAGCGAGTCTGTTTTCTCACATTTTGCAGCATAAAGCAATGTGGTTGCTTTACCACATGCCAATGCTGCAATTTTGAGAATTGCTCCATCTAGTGACCAGCACTGGGAAATTTTATAAATTAGAATCTAATTTATAATATTTCCTGACTCGTGAAAAAATTAAAAAAATGAGAATAATGTTTAATCATTTATATACTAACTGTTTAACTAAAGAAAAAAAAAAAATTCTAGTGACACATTCCCTTTAATGTCTGCTAGCTTATCTAGCACTATCCCAGCCCAGCCCAGCCCGCCCATGCAATTGCTCTCCCTGCCCCTCCTCCCCATCTCCGCAGCGTCCGTCAGCAGCTCTAGCACGCCACATGTTTCTTATAGTACTTTTTAAGATTATGTGCGGTTCGGGCCATATGATGATCCGCCATTGGTTGCGTTCACCAACTTCTAATATTTGTGTCACATAAAGATCATTAAATGGTTTTAACAAAGGGAGCCAGCCATGGCTAAAGGAATTACCTCTGCTTCATAGGCCTATCAGGTTACCATGGTAATATAAGCCATTTGAAATAGTTTTATTATAAGGTTTATTTCACATACGTAAAATGGCCTATGTTTGACGTATATACGCCGGAAAAGCTTTTGAGTTTTTAACAGCTAAGTCATGGAAAGCCCATAACCTATACCTTTAAATGTATACCTTTGACGTATTCGATACAGTGGCATGTGTGACCTATAGGCTCCTATATTAAAAAATCGTGAAGTATACATCTTCTGCAGGATCCTGCGGGATGGAATAGGGTAGTCTACTGTTTAATTCAGTGCTTCAAAAATAAGGCGTAACAACGTATACCAGTTCGACAGAGGCCAAAACAAAATTAATGGAGCCCTATGGACACGTTTAGTGTGTACGCAGACCATAAGTGTAATGTGAAGGGGGTCTAATAGACCAGCTGCCCTTTTTCCTAGAGCAACTGCAAAAGCAAGTAGGACTCGTGTGTTTATTGGCACCAAATCCAGATTGGGGTTGGATGACATCTGATAACAATTTTGAGATAAATATTGTGATCGCGATATAGAGTTACATATATGTTATATACACACATCGGGCAGCAGTCTACCTAGTAGTTTACACTTTTGTGGCAGGGTTTCTTGAATAGCAAGAATAACGCAGTCTGCAGCACTATTCTTGCCTTCAAAAATAATGGAAAACTGATGGACCCTGTTGTAAGTTAATGGGATCTATCGGGATTTGCTTTTGTTTGAAAATGAAATGAGAAAAGAGCCTAACAATGTTATTGAGATCCACATCCCCATTCCAGGTGGTCCAACAGTAATTCAGTAAGTGCCTCACTTCATGTTAGAAGCATTGGTTGAAATGGAACAACACAACACCTTGTCTGCGTGCTTCCCCCTACTGACCGGAGATCTGTCCAATTTAGTGAAAAGGATTTAACTGAAATACAGCTATACTGAAATATTTCAGTATACCAGTACCATGGTATTTCCATCTTACCAGTATACCTCCAAACCCGATTCTAGATTTTTCTTTTTACTTCTTCAAGAAGTCCAAAAGGTTCACCCTCAAATACTAACCTGCTGGAGTTTTGTTTAGGTCTGGAATTGAGAAACGCTGTACTGCGTCATTTGAGGTGAATACAGTAATTTTTCATTGTAGAAGTTTATTTTGCAGATCTTCCTCCTCTCCACAGAAACTACAGCAATGTTAATCGACACATACAGAAATGGAAAAAAAAATGGCAGCCCCCATAGGGAAGAAAAAGTGTAAAAATAAGAAAAAGTAAAACACAAACACACAAATAAATATAAACATTTTTAATAAAGCACTAACATCTTTAACATATTAAAAAAAATTTTGTGGTAACACTGTTCCTTTAAGCCATGCATTGAACTCCCTGAGCTCCCGCCGTCTTTCCTGAAATGCGTGTGGCACAGGCAGTATTCCTGAGAATACTACCTTGGAGGTCCTTCCCTTCAGCTTGTAGCCTAGTTCTTCAAAATTATTCTTAAGGCTCCACCACCTACCATGTATTCTGTCATTGGTACCCACATGGACCACAACAGCTGGATCATCACCAGCCCCTCACAGTAATTTACCCACCCGTTCCACCACATGCCGAACCCTGGCACCAGGGAGACAGCAAACCATTTGGTTGAGGCGGTCTTGGCGACTAATTATTCTAATTGTCTTCCTGATTATAGAATCCCCTACAACTACCAATTGTCTTGCCTTACCTGCATTGTCATCCCGCCGACTACTAGCTGGGCTGTTCTCCCAGCTGTTAGGGTGATGACACTGTTCCTTTAAGGGTCACTCTACCTTGCCTTCATTCATAACCATTGTAGGTAAATTTCTTAACCTCAGCGTATTGCCTTTCTGACGGAGGTATTCGTCGGGAGGACTTCTGACGTATACCCCTGGCGGAAGACTTCAACATAACCCACTGTATAGGCATACAGTGGGATACATCACCTGAACACCCCTGGCAGAGCGCTATTTGAAGCGCTGTGCCCAAATATGAACATTAACGTCAGGAGCTTCCCCAAGGCTGGAATCAGCGGGCTGAGCGCTACCTGATGCTTTACTCGGGTGGCCTGGCCCTGGTTAAGCTCCCCGTTTAATGTATACCTGTGATGAATGCTGTACAGTTTTATCGGTCACACATAGGCTCCAAGGTAGAAAAAAATAATAATAAATTGTATACCCGCGCGGTATACAGATTTTTTTGCCAGATCCCTTAGGATGGGATAGTGTAGTATTACTACGCTTTTTCCATCCTCCAAAAAAAAAAAGTATACTGACATAAACCAGCCTGACGGAGGTCAAAAGGACACTCTTTTGGCCTTGGTGGGAAAATGGAGTCCTATGGACACGTTTAGCGTGATGTTGAGGGTGCCTTAATTAGAACTCTGCTTTCTTGCTCTATGGCTTGAAAGTGGTTGTAGTATTGGTACTAGTTGAGGTGTGGTAAAAACTGCATCGAAAAACCACACCCGAAAATTGCATTTTTGTTTTTACTGTGATTTTATGCATTTTTTGATAGTTGGGGTGAAAAACGCAACTGCATTGAAAAACACACCAAATTGCTGTAAAACGCATGCGGTTTTTCCACGTGGTTTTAACCGTACCTCAACTGCAACATCTGAGTGGACCCTGAGTGCAGTTGCACGCGACAGAGTTCAGGCCGTGAAAAACAGTCAGAGTATCGGCCGCATTTCCCGGCCCGACCGTGGTACAGGTGAACGGGACTCTTGGCATCATAGACACTTATGATGCTAGGAGTCTCTGCCTCTCCATGGAACTACTGTTCCGTACTGTATAATTTTGTTCAGTATGGAATAGCAGTTCCGTGGGGAAGCAGAGACTCCTAGCATCATAAGTGTCTATGAAGCCAGGAGTCCTGTTCACCTGTACCGCGGTCGGTGCTGGGAAATGCGTCCGACACACGGACTGTTTTTCACGGCCCGAACTTGGTCGCGTGCAACTGCACTCAGGGTCCACTCAGACTTTGCAGTTGAGGTATGGTTAAAACCATGTGGAAAAAATGCATGCAGTTCACAGTGCATTGGTGTGTTTTTCAATGCAGCTGCGTTTTTCACCCCAACTGTATAAAAAAAAGCATAAAATCACAATAAACAGTCGTGTGCATGAGGCCTAAATATCTACGAAATGTTTATAGTTGATTTTTATACACCTGTTTTACAGGAGTAATTCATATTTCTTGCTATATGAATCCAAAGAGAACACATTGACAATTTAAAGACATATAAATATAATGTAACTGGCGTTCCTCATAGTCTATAAATGTTGCAGTCTTCCATGCACTTGTTCCTAATCTTTATTTATGTCCCTCTTGCAGGTCGTCTTCTTAACGTACAGTCTAAAGGATCAGGGCAGTCCTCCGAAAATGAGAAGGATGACACATCTCAAGGTTCTTCACTCGCTAATAGTGTGACATCTTCAGATGCAGAAGATGGGCCTGTCAGGAAAAGGTAGAATATGTTTTTAATGTATGGTTTTCAGTATCACTAAGTATTATCTTACTATGGTGCATTTTATGTTGGTTCTGGTGTCCCCTTTATGCATTTTAATAATAATATATACCCATCCAGAACTACTTATATAGGTTCATCTGCAATATACTGTCTTTTTTGCGTAAAGTACCACAACAGGTTCTTGTGTATTTTTAAAAAAAAAATTTTAATGTGACATTTTGGTCAAAATAACCAGACCTTTTTCAAACCGTCTGTAAAATTAATAAAGATGTTTTTTTCTATTAACGACCAATAACAATATTCATGTCATCACCATAAAAAATTGAAGTTTTAGCTAATATGAAAATCATCATATCAATATAAACAAATGTTCTAAATACTGCAATATATATATATATATATATATATATATATATATATATATATATATATATATACAAAACTACTCATATGTTATAGATATTGCAAATCATATCTTATTACACATAGGAAACGAATATGAGCAACATCTATAGAATATTTTATTCTATTTTTTCCATGCAGTAGAAAAAGTATTTTCTGTTAGTGTACAACTTTTTCCAATGAATGTTGCTCATATTCGTTTCCTATGTATAAGATATGATTTGCAATATCTATAACATGAGTAGTTTTGTTTACATTTTTTGATCATATATAATGCAGTATGTAGAACATTTGTTTATATTGATATGATGATTTTCATATTCGCTAAAAATTCAATTTTTGATGGTGATGACATGAATATTGTTATTGGTTGTTAATAGAAAAAAACGTCTTTATTAATTTTACAGACGGTTTGAAAAAGGTCTGGTTATTTCACATTGTCTAAGCCTGTGGGTTGCAAATAAAATTATTTTGCAAAAACAAAGATTTTTTGGAGTGCCAGGTTCCCTTCCAAAATACTACGGAGTTGAACCCTACCTGAGCACCTTTCTATACTGAATGCCGTGGTTTCTTCAACTAGAATTATTCAAACATAAATTCTCAAATACTGAAGTAGTCTGCAGAACCGAAGTAGGTTTAAATGAGGACAAAAAATGGTGAATCTGGTGAAAGCGAGTCCGGCATGTGGTGGATGGACTGGTAAAAATTACAGGATTTTACACCTAGTCTATCACAAAAGTGTCCAACTCGGTATAGATTTTTATCCAGCCAACATTGAAACGCTGACGGTTGCATTCCACAAGCAAAAATAGGATTAGCAAATAATCTGGCTGCAGGTGTGTGCACGGAACAGAGCCGGGACCTATGACTCAACTTATCCCACAGCGCCAAGGAAGAAGAGAGGAGTGGACATAACACGGGTGGTCTGTGTTAGGGCTTCAGCCATAACAACTGGTCTACAGGAACATCAGGAGTAGTTGCCTGTTCGATAGAAATCCAAAGTGTTTGGTTACTTATACTGTGGAGTAAGTCTAAGGGTGTCAAACGAGCAGCATAGTAGTATTTAGTGAGGTTCGGTAAACCCAAACCCCCCCGATACTTTAGGAGAATATAGAGTACTTTGTTGGACTCTGCATCTTTTAGGACCCCAAACGAAGGACAATATAAGCCTTTGAAGGTCTTTTAAATAAGGGTCAGGGACAGCTATTGGTAAAGTGCGGAAGAAGTATAGGATTCTGGGAAGAACCGTCATTTTAACCACTGCTATCCTACCGGACCTGGAAAGAGGCATAGAAGCCCAGTGCAACAGTTCTGTTACATTTTTGTTTGAGAGGGAGGAAATTTGTGCGGAAAAGGGTGGAATATCAAGGAGTAAGGTGAATCCCCAGATAGGAGATTTTGTCTTCCCTTCATCTCAGCTCAAAGTTCAATTGTATCAACTTGGCCATAGAATGTGAAATGCTGATGTTCAAAACCTCAGACTTATCATGGTTGACTTTTAATTCCGAGATTTGGGTAAATTGGTTTAAAACGTGATAGAGATTCGGGAGGGACGTAAGGGACGACGAAAAAACCAGTAAGACGTCGTCCGCATAAAGTGCACATTTATGTGTCTGACCCCCTAACCTCAACTCCTTTTTTGTTGTTGTTCATCCCGATCAGGTGGGCCAGGGGTTAAATTTCCAAGACACAGGATAGGGGATGTAGGGCACCCCTGTCTCGTTCCCTGGCCTATAGTTATACGGTCTGAGAAGAATCCCTTGATTACTACTTGGGCAGATGGAGACAAATTTAGACTTCTCAAAAGGCTAATAAATTTATCTCCAAACCCCCAATGCCTCAGGACAAAAAATAAGTAGTCCCAGGTCAGGGAATCGAAAGCCTTATACAGATCCAGTGACAGGCGTAATGCCCCCGTTTTCCATGTTTCATCCCAGTGTGAACGAACAAGGGATATTAGATCAATGATCCTTCTGGACTGATCAGCTTCTGGTCTGTTCGGAACGAAACCCCCTGATCAAGGTGAATATATTGTTCTAGAAAGGCATGGAGTCTCGTGGCCAAGATTTTAGTGAGAATCTGAATGTCAACATTAGTTAATGATATTGGTGTATAATTTTGACAAGAAGAGGGGTCTTTACCTGGTTTTGGGATCACTGAAATGTACGCCCTGAGGGCTTCAGGTCCAGGAGGACTACCATCCCTTAAAGCGTTAAAGAGGATGACCAAGTGAGGGGCCAAAACATCCGCAAATTTTTTATAATAGAGATTAGAGAACCTATCTGGTCCTGGGGATTTAGCTGGTTTGAGGGATTTAATCGCAGCCAGAACTTCCTGATTCGATATAGGGGCCTCCATATTGTCTCTGTGGGGGTCTGTAAATACGGGCAAGGAGATATCCTTAAATAATGTATCAACTTTCACTGCATCTAGTTGGGGAGGGGATTTATACAGGGAAGAATAGAATGAAAAGAAACTATTGAGAATCTCTTTAGGGTGCTGCGTGAGATTACCGTTCGCCAGCCTTAGTTTAGGGACCATAAAGTTACGAGACAATGGAGCAAGTTTTCGAGCTAATAGGGTGCTGGGTTTATCACTTTGGGCGAAAAATCAGTATTGCGTCCAACGAATGTGACGTTCTGCGATAGTCGTAAGGCATAAGTTAAGTTCAGTACGGGTGTCTTCAATATTAGACCGCAAATCAAGTCTAGTATCCGCCTTCTGTTGTCTAACTAAAGCTAAATAAGTAGCTTCCTTATCTTTAAGAATTTGGTCCCTAGTTCTTTTTAGACATGAGGCAATCTGTATTAGTTTCCCTCTAAGGGTAGCTTTGTGGGCCTCCCAGTTAATTGCCGGGGAAGTGTCAGTTGCACAGTAAAGGTGAAAATACTGTTCAAGCTCCATTGTGATTTCTTTGAATATTTGGGGGTTTGTCAGAAGGGACTCATTCAAACGCCATGAGCTAGACCTAGGTTTAAGCCAGAAGCAATCCAATGTAAACAACACCAAGTCATGATCTGACCACAAAATGGGATGAGTGTAAGAGTTTGGCTCAGGGGGGGGGGGGGCAAAGGGAGGGGGAACCTGTGATCATTTTGTCAAGGAGGTGATCCAATGCTACATTAGAATCCCCACCCAAAAATACTTTACCGAGGAGATGAGGAAGTAAATGTCTAAACATGGCATTGAAAAAACGTATTTGGCCTTCGTTTGGTGCGTAATAAGAAATGAGCGTGACCTGAGTGTCCTGTAGTGTACCATTCACGGGAAATACCTGCCCTCAGGATCTGCCACCGTGGTTTGATGTGTGAAGGGAAGACTTCTTTTGAAAAAGATGCCCACCCCTCCTCTTTTCCGCAGCAACCGCTAGGTAATACTAAGGATAATGATTATGTATAAATTTAGGACAAGAGCTAGTGGAGAAATGCAGTTCTTGTAAATACACATCATCACGATGCAAGGACTTATGTTTGGAAAGCTCTGCGCGAATTGAGGCCTTGAACGTTGTGAGTTATAATGTTAAAGGAGGATGGAGAGTCAGCCATGACCTAAATGTTCACAGAAAGCACAATACCTAAGACACTCGACCATCATAAGAAGGGGACAGGTAAGAAGGGGAGAGGAGCAGAAGTAAAAGAGAGAGGGCAATAAACATATGTTATTTTGGTACATATAGCAAAATGTAAAGCAATGCCCAAACAGGGCCATGAGGGATGTTGAGGGAGCACCACCCCAAGAACAATACAATATCTGTGGCGTCTCTCGAGGCATGCCAGCACTCAACGGAAGGACCAGCTCTCAATAGCTCAGCCCTAAACTAGCTGAAAGGCAACAGCAAAAAATACCACAGTAATAAAGGCAAAAGCAATGTAAAAGTAAACGTTAATAGTAAGCATTAAAGGGAACTAATACGTGAAGAAAGTTCCAATCACGGGATCCTATGAGGAGTGCATTTAGACGACGTCAAGGATTGGCAAGTTCAGGTATTAGAAGCTGCGGGTCGGGCCAAAGATCTGGAGCTCCAGAGCGGTTGAAGACGTGCTGTAGAAGAGGAGGAAGCAGGCGGTGGTGATTTCCTCAGCAGGGGCGTACCATCTTTCGAAAGAAGACCCAAGCGTTCCATAATGGCCTCTCCTCAGAGGGAAGCAAAGCTGTGTGACCGATTGCGATAGGAAAATGTAAGGCCCATCGATTATCTAATCTCGTGACGAATCAGGACTTGGAGGTGAGGTTTTAATGAACGACGCCTCTGGATCGTACGAGGAGCCAAATCAGTAAAGATCTGAATGTTGCAGCTACGCAGTCGCAACTGTTCTGAGGACCAGGGAGCTTTCATGACCTATTCCTTCACAGAATAATAAGGCTTCACCAACACATCTCTAGGCAGACCATCCCTGTGGGGAGCAGTGCCCTATGCACTCTATCAATGTCAAAATATCGGTCAGATAAATCAGGAGGGAGCTGTTTGAAGAGATCATGTACCACAGTTTCCAAATCCAGAACATTCTCTGACAGGCCTCTTATATGGAAATAGATTCCGACTATTCTCCATGTCTTCAAGCTTAGAGTGAGCTTCCTCAAGATGTTGGTATATGTCATCAATACAATCAGCATGCTGGTTAACAGTCATCACCTTTGTATCAATTTTAGTCTCCATTGCCTCCATTCTAGATCCCAGAGCATGAAAGTCAGCTTCAAGTTCAGATGTGATCTTCTTCACATGTTTTTTCCAGCTCTTGCTGTAAGAGTTGTAAAAAGCATGCAATAAGAACTTTGTCGCCCGAATATGCCCCAGTGTCAGCTTGCAGCTGCGGGGAGGATAATCGAAGAGACCCCTCCTGCCCAGCCTGGCTAATTGAAAACCCTCGCACCAGAGGTTCTGCGGAGGAAGTATTGGAATCCTCATCCACAAACAAATCTGAGGCAGGGCTTGGGCTCTGAAAACAAGGTGTACCTCCATCCACACTGTGTATCTGGTCCGGTGAGGGTGCCTGCGACTGAGGAGAGTGAGGCAGGTCCGGCGCCATCATGGCCTGCTCAGCGTGTGTAATCTGCAATGGCGTCGCCGCTTCAGCAGCCGTCTATCTGGTCATGATCCCAGACTTTTTGGCGTTTCCTTTCGCCATCAAAAGATCCCTGAGAAGAAGCAGGAGGAATTCTGGTGGAAGGCGATCGAGGTGAGTGGCTGAAAATAGCTAATAATAGCCGAATACTTCCGTTGAGGTGCGGATCTCTAGTCACTCTCGTCCACCATCAGTCCTGCACGCATGCGCCTCCCTTTTCTTTTTAATGGGGCTCAGTGCATAAGTGTTATAAAGTGTCAGACCATCAAGTGTTAACATTATAGTGCCAAATTTCTACTTCAAGAAGTGTACAGAATTTTAACAACAAATATTACATATATGTGCGTTTATAACATATTTACATTAGTATGTAGCCCCTTTAACCCCTTGGTGACATCCGCCTTACATGTTTGGCGCTTCTGCCAAGTTGTATGGTGGTGTAATAGTGAGGGCTCAGGAGCTGAGCTCGTGCCATCACCGTCGTGTTTCAGCTGTATACTACAGCGGCCACTCTGCTGTAACACCCGAGATCAAAGCTTTCCCCGTTCCTGGTCGTTTAACCCCTTAGATGCTGCGGTCAGTAGCGGTCTCCGCATCTAAGAGGCTGTAAGCTCTTCATCCTTCCTTTTTTCCTTGTAAGTCTTTTATTTATTGGGATAAAAAAACTATACATAATTGGTATGACCGTGGTAATGACTTGAACTATAAAACTATTGTTATTTATCCCTCACGGTGAACTCCGCAACAAAATAACATGAAAAACAATGCCAGAATTGCTGGCCTCCCAAAAAAGGAATAAAAAGTGATGAAAAAGTCGCATGTACCCCAAAATGGTACCAAATACACAACTCGTCCCGCAAAAAAAACAAAAAACCTCATTTTCTTTGATGGAAAAATAAAGAGTGAAGGCTCTAGTAAGGCGGGGATGTAGACATCCTTAGGTGCAGGCCAGAGGCGTTAATCAAACTGCAAAGAAATGTCCCAAAAAAAGGTGCAGTGTGTTCTAAAAGGCGGATAAGAATTAACACCATTTATAAGTGCGACACTGGCCTGGACATAAAGGATTTCTTCAAAGCGTACCACACATCTATGAATTATTTTTATTATATATTCTATTATTACACCACCTTATTATGCCCTGATGAACTCTGCCCAGTTTACATATGCACTCACATAATAAAGTGAAATACCAGTAAAACACCAAACAAAAGTTCTACCAAGCAAAATCCACGCTCCAAAAGCCAAATGGAGCTCTCTCCCTTATGAGCCCTACAGTGTGCCAAAGACCAGTTTAAATCCACATATATTGCCATACCTAGGACAAACCGCTTAACAATTTATGGGGTATGTCACCAGTGGCACAAGCTGGGCATCACATATTTGGCACTGAAATGGCATATCAGTGGAAGAATTAAGATTTTTCACTTTGCACCATCCGATGCGCGTTTTTTTTAAAAATAATATGTGGGGTCAAAACGCTCACTACACCCCTTGATAAATGCCTTGAGGGGGTTTAGTTTCCAATATGGAGGGGTTTCCTTTATTATTTCACTTCAGAGCCCCTGCAATTGTGAACCAATGCTGTGTAAATCGCAAAAGCACATGGTTGTTTTTCAATCCTAAACCCTGTCAAATGTCCATGCAAAAGATGTAGGGTGTTTCTAAAAACCGCAAATGCAGCATAATTATTAGAGAGCTGTCTTTTCACAGTGGCACAAGCTGGGCATAACAAATTAGGCACTGAAATGGCATATATATGGCAAAATTTCCATTTTCACTCAGCAACATCCACTGCGCACCCATTTCTGGAAAACATCTGTGGGGGCAACATGCTCACTACAACCCTAGATGTATGCCTTGAAGGTGTAGTTTTTACAATTGAGTCACTTTCTTTGGGTTTCCACTGTACAGGTACCTGAGGCGCCCGAATATCAATCCAGAAAAATTTGCACTCCAAAAGCCAAATGGTGCGCTTTCCCTTCTGAGCCCTGCCATGTGCCCAAACAGCAGTTTATGACCACATATGGGGTATTGCCGTAATTGGAAGAAATTGCTTTACAAATGTTTGGGTGCTTATTCTTCTCTATTCCTTGTGAAAATAATAATCTTTTTTTAACTATACCACATCTTATTGGGGAAAAAAAAATTCATTTTTACAGCCCAATTCTAGAAAATTCAGCAAAAAAAATAAAACGGGTCAAGGATTAAAGGGGTATTCCAGTCCCTAAAAATTGATGACCTCTCCTCAGGAAAGGCCATCAATAGCTGATGGGTCAGGGGTCCGACTCCTGGGACACCCACCGATCAGCTGTTTTGAAGGGGGTGTAGCGCTTGTTCGATTTTTAGGGACTGGAAAACCCCTTTAATACATAAGGTTGGTGTTTTTTTTCTCATACAAATACTATATAGTTAGAAATATTGCAGTGACCCAGAAACAAATAGAAATAATTTCATCTTCAAATGTGAAAATTAGTCGATTGTGTATCTCGGCTTTGCTCAAAGAATTTAGCATTTGCGTGCAGTGGAATGTGAGAAAAGCATTGTTGACTGAGTTTTCATCGCTGTCTCAATTTAAATGGTGTAATTGATGCCATGGTGGAAATCTGTGTGTAGACGCTGGCTCAAAAATTGCTTTTTCAGTTGGATCAAACCTAAATGGCTGGTAAAAAGCTAATATTCATTCCTTGCCTGAAGTCTGTCTGGGGACCCCTAGCTTCTTGGGAAAAGTGCCATGCTAGCGCCTTCATAGCCTTTGCCAAAGCTAATACAGGTTAAAGTTGGAGACAAAAATACACATCTACACTCCACAAGTGGAATATGCTGAAGATTCATTCTGGAAATAAAATAAGCTGCTTTCATTAGGATATTCGGTATCAACTGAATGTCTAAATGATGTAACAGCAGCGTCTGACTAAAAAAAAATTTTTTTTACTACCACTAATCTAATTTACGCCTGGAGTGGCCAACAGATGGATGACCGAACGGTTGTCCAGCAATACATTTTTGACTGACGTGCGTAAAGAGATTCTTCAGGTAGTAGAAACACTAAGTAAAAGAATAAAAGTTTTTTTGACAATGCGATTGTATCATAAAAGTGTATAAAACCCACTTGTTAGGGTAGAGGACCTTCAGGAAGAAAACACACAGGAATAAAAATACTCCACTTACCATTTTGTAAGGAGGATTTTTACCAACAACACAACTTTGCTGTAACTGCTGTGTCAGTCCATGGTGTAGTGCAAGTGCTACGTTCAGACATTGGACGGCCTAACTGCAGCTTTTACAGCAGAGGATTTTAAATAGGTGTATGTACGTGGATATATATATATATATATATATATATATATATATATATATATATATATATATATACCATAGAAGAGAATTATGCCAGGAATTCAGAGTAGATGAAATTGGGAACCTTTCTAAAGCTAGAAAAAGGTTGAGACACGTTCTGTGATGAACTGAAACGTCGCTCTCTTGAGGTGAATAAATCCACCATGTTTCAACTACTCTGAAGTACTGGTGCCGTTATTCTGTTCCATGGTCTATATCTAAGTTGGGGAACGGATTCATCCCCTGATAACGAGCACGTGGCCTAATATATTGGTAATTTGGAGTGCTGTGTTAATCTGTTGTTGGACTGTGTGTGTGTGTGTGTGTGTGTGTGTGTGTGTGTGTGTGTGTGTGTGTGTATGCATGCATGTATGTATGTGTGTGTGTGTGTATGTATGTATATATATATATATATATATATAATGTGTGTGTGTGTGTATATAGGCCCTCCAAAGTCACTTCAGAACCCAACTGGTCCCTAAAAAAAATAGCCTTGAGATTTTGTTTTCTGAAAATGTGAGGTACTGCTAAGTTCTAAGCCTTGCAACGTCCTAGAAAAATAGCAGGATGTCAACATAAAGTAGACCTGTGGGAAATCTTAATTAGTAACTATTTTGTGTGGTATTCTTATTTGTTTTATAAGCAGATACATTTAAATTGAGAAAAATGCAAATTTTTGCAAATTTTGGTGGTTTTCACAAATACTGAATTTATCGGACAAATTTTTTCACTAGCAAAAAGTACAATATGTCATGAGAAAACAATGTCAGAATCTCTTGGATAGGTAAAAGCATTCCAAAGTTATTACCACATAAAGTAACACATGTCCGATTTGAAAAAATCTGCTGTGTCCTGAAGCGGTTAATGCTTATTCTTAGTCTCATACTGGGCAAGCCCGCTGTGTGGCTTCAGTTTACATCAGCCAGGTGCACATATGGAGCTTACTGGCTCCTTGTGCTGGTGTCTGACTGACGTTATTTGGAGCCACCCAGCAGTCCCGGGCTGGGAGCTCACTATCCAGAGTTAATATAGGTACATAAGAAGAGGTTCTGACACCCCCTTTTTTGTACTTTTATATTAGTTTCAACAAGTCTTTATTGAAAGACAAAAATATAAACCTAGAAGAAATGCACATATACCCCGTTCAGGGGGTGATGAACATGTAAATTCACGATACAATGTAGAGACAACATAATCGTGATGCAATGATAAAATAGTGAATTACATTGTACATATATATTATTATTCCATAATCCCAGTGAACATACAAAAGGAAAGCGAAAACTAAAACAAATTATAAAATAACCTAAGAAAAGCAAGTCTCCATATGCTGGAAAAGGCAATATAATAAAATAAGATATACAAAAAAAAAAATGAAGTAATATGACCAAGTAGCCATCTTGTCACTATTTAAAAAGCATACAATAGTAACATCCTCATACAATAAATTAAAAAGGGAGAGCGCGGGTTACACTGGGGGTATCCAGATAATCAGCCCGCGGCTTTCATGTTTTCTGGAATTGATCCATTGTGTCAGTCCTGAGGGCATAAAGTCTTTCATAGAACAATGTTAGACACTCTGTCTTTAACAACTGAGCGTGATTTGATACTTTTTTTTTTTCCCTTTGGGCTGCTATATGTATTCGTGCTGCTATACATATGGTTTACTTTAACTTGTGTGCCTGATATTGCATTGAGAAACTCTTATCTCCTAGCTGCAAAACAGAAGCTGATTTCGAGAGGGAGATTTGAAGTACCAAAGAGAAAAGCTCAACTACTCAAACCCAAAAACGAACAACAAGTATCTAGTATAGTGTTTGTAAAAAAAAAAAAAACACTTTGGCGTGGACTTGGTGGAGAAATGGGTCTCCTGCAGGCATATAGCTGGGTGGTGTTTCAGGTAGGTGGGGATGGCTCGTCTCTTCTTTTGTGTGGAGGTAAAACCCCTGACGTTCTGAGATTCGATGGTTGCCATTAGTGATGTAATGGAATGTGCTACAACAGGGCATACGGAGGTGACGGTAAATCAGAACAAGAGTTGTCAGGTCAGGATCAAGGATACATTAAAGTATATAGCAAATCATTACATAGTGAAGCATATGGAGAAGTAAGAAAAACAAAAACTAAAATTGCAACAAAACAAAAGTACTCCCTATTTTGGAAGCGGGTCGTAGGAGGAGACTTCTCCCGCAAAACAATAGGGTAAGATAGTCAATGCCATTCTAGCAGGCAGCAAATAACCCACATCCGCAGTAGTACCATAACAAGTGTCTAGTTCCACATTAAAGAATGTGGGGTAAGCGCAGGTCCCAAAGGAAAGCAAAAGTAAAGTCCCATCTGTATCTAATAGCTTGTAATGGGGCACAACACCCGTCTTCTTGCCAAGGTAGCTGTACTGAGCCAGGGACACTTGGTAGATACAGTGAAGAGCGGGCAGCCACTAGAATACGGTCTTAGACTTCTTCATGTTGTCGTTTGAGAACCACATCTATAGGCATATCTACCAAGGGGGGTCGAGCTACATGCAATTTCAATCAGTAAATCTGATAAACTAAGGTTTTAAGGCAACAAGGCCTGGAAAAGATTTAGATGCGGTTTCTTTTAGTAATAGACTTAGGCAATTCCCGGATCGTAACGTTTGCCTGTTACCTTTTTTCAAGGTCCTCACATATATTCTCAAGTTGCCCTGCTTTATACATACATTCATCCAAATGTGTTCTATCAGCATCCTTAGTTTCTATTAAATTGTCAGTCTTGGTCTCAAGGGCTTCTGTACGTTGGCCTAGGTCATGTAACTGATTGGTAAGATCTTTCATGACTGCCGTCAGTTCAGATGTAAATAACGTTTTAATGTGCTTAAGGTAGTGGGGAGGTTATCTGAGATCTGATTCTTCCTCATCTCCGGACATTGACTGAAACACTTTGGCGGTGTTTGAGATTGGTGGACGATGGTGCTTTAATTTACTAGCTGACAGGTACAGCAGAGCTCCGCAAAGCAAATCTGCCATTGCCTGCGCCACGCACGTGCCTCTTTTGACTAGTTTTAACTCTGAATAGTGAGTTGTAGGCATCCTTTGTCTGAAGCAAATTTAGTCTTATGCATATAAATACACATAAATTTATTTCAAAGTGTGGTGATGCGTTTACAGAAGTCGGTGGAAGGGATTTATCAAAACTGGTGCAAAGGAAAAGTGGAGTAGTTGACCATGGCAGCCAATCAGTCTACCTCTCATTTCTCAGAGGCCCTTTGGAAAATAAATGTAGCAACCGGATTGATTGCCATGGGCTACTACTAGACTTTTCCTTTGCATCAGTTTTGATATATCGTCCCCAATGAGACCTGTAGAAACGTTATAGTAACCTCTATCTATGTGTCATATGGCTATTTTTTGGGCTTGGTTGACTAAGTGGCTTGTGAAGAAGTGGAGTTATTAAACCGGAGTTGAAAAGAGGAGTTAAAACTCCCTGTAAGTACTCTTCTTCTTTTCTTTTACTTTAGCAATTGTTCACTGTTTTTAACTGGGATAATGGATAGCAAGGTTCGAGGTTTTCTTCAGTGCAAAGTTTGCCATATGTATGCAAGACTGGAGCAGGCGTTCCAGGGTGAATACCTCTGAGGCAGATGTGTGCATGTTGTTCACCTGGAAACTCCCATTAAATATCTGGAGGAGCAAAATGTAACACTGAGGGCGATTGGCAATCTTAAGGGGAGCTGGGTTAATGTAGCTGGGTTAATGTAGTTAGGGGCAGTAGAAAGGGGTCCAAGAAAAGGAAGGCCAATCCTGTTTCTGATATTCCAAGCAAAATTGCCAAGTTGGGTGATGATGCGAGGGTGTGAGTCTCAGAAATGGCAGCCCTAGTGGATACTGATCTCCCTAACAGCCGGGAGAACAGCCCAGCTAGTAGTCGGCGGGATGACTATTCAGGTAAGGCAAGACAATTGGTAGTTGTAGGGGATTCTATAATCAGGAAGACAATTAGAATAATTAGTCGCCAAGACCGCCTCAACCAAATGGTTTGCTGTCTCCCTGGTGCCAGGGTTCGGCATGTGGTGGAACGGGTGGGTAAATTACTGTGAGGGGCTGGTGATGATCCAGCTGTTGTGGTCCATGTGGGTACCAATGACAGAATACATGGTAGGTGGTGGAGCCTTAAGAATAATTTTGAAGAACTAGGCTACAAGCTGAAGGGAAGGACCTCCAAGGTAGTATTCTCAGGAATACTGCCTGTACCACACGCATTTCAGGAAAGACGGCGGGAGCTCAGGGAGTTCAATGCATGGCTTAAAGGAACAGTGTTACCACAAATTTTTTTTTAATATGTTAAAGATGTTAGTGCTTTATTAAAAACGTTTGGATTAATTTGTGTGTTTGTGTGTTACTTTTTCTTATTTTTACACTTTTTCTTCCCTATGGGGGCTGCCATTTTTTTTTCCATTTCTGTATGTGTCGATTAACGACACATACAGACATGGAATACGGCAGCTCCAGTCCCATAGGGACTGCGAACGGGGCCTGTTCCATCCACTTCTGTGTACGCCGTCTGTGTGGGAACGGCGCATGCGCCGCTCCCACACAGTCCAATTTGAAATGCGCGCCGTCCGGCGCCATTTTCCTGTGGACCGGAAGTCGCGGCCGGACATTAAGATTACTACTTCCGGTCGCGGCTTCCGGACTTGTGCACTTGGACCAGCGGCAGCAGACGGAGCGGACGGGCCGGAGGGAGCCGCGGCGGCAGGAGCAGGTAAGTGATTTCTATGTATGTTCGTGTTTGTGTGTGTTTACTACTGTATGTAAACCTACTACACTGTGTGTTGGCTCAAAAAATGGCGACACACAGTGTAGGAGGTTAGATCGTTCAATCCCCTCGTTTATCCCGGCACTAGCCAGGATAAAGGAGGGGGGGATGCTGAGAGCTCACTAGAGCGAGGGCTTTTTACCCAATTTTGCAGCATAAAGCAATGTGGTTGCTTTACCACATGCAATGCTGCAATTTTGGGAATGGCTCCATCTAGTGACCAGCAATGGGAAATATTATAAATTAGAATCCAATTGAATCCAATTTATAATATTTCCTGACTCGTGAAAAAAAAAAAAAATTAGAACAATGTTTAATCACCTATACACTAATTGTTTAACTAAAAAAAAAAAAATCATGTTTTGCTGGCAACACATTCCCTTTAAGTCTTGGTGTAGAGGAGAAGGCTTTGGCTTCCTAGAGCACTGGGCTGACTGTTCATTGGAGTACAAACATTATTCTGCAGATGATTTGCACCTAAATGGGAAGGCGTCAGCTGTGCTATTGATTTAGGAAGTATAGTTTGTAATTGGATTGAGAATTGGCGCAAGGACCATATCCAGAGAGTTGTGGTCAATGATTCCTACTCTGAATGCTCACCAGTTATAAGTGGTATACCCCAGGGTTCAGTGCTGGGACCACTATTATTCAACTTATTTATTAATTCTAGAGAGGATGTGGTTAATAGCACTGTTTCTATTTTTGCAGATGACACCAAGCTATGTAGTATTGTCCAGTCTATGGCAGATGTTCGTAAATTACAAGCTGATTTGGACAGACTAAGTGTTTGGGCATCCACTTGACAAATGAGGGTTTAATATAGATAAATGTAAAGTTATGCATCTGGGTACGAAAAACCTGCATGCATCATAGGTCTTAGAGTGAGCTACACTGGGGGAGTCGCTTGTTGAGAAGGATCTGGGTGTACTTGTAGATCATAGACTAAATAACAGCATGCAGTGTCAATCAGCTGTCTCTAAGGCCAGCAGGATATTGTCCTGTATTAAGAGGCATGGACTCGCGGGACAGGGATATAATATTACCACTTTACAAAGCATTAGTGCGGCCTCCTCTAGAATATGCAGTTCAGTTCTGGGCTCCAGTTCATAGAAAGGATGCCCTGGAGTTGGAAAAAATTCAAAGAGCAACGAAGCTAATAAGATTAAAATAATTAAACCTATTTAGCCTTCAAAAGAGATGTCTAAGGGGGGACATGATTAACTTATATAAATATATGAATGGCCCATACAAGAAATATACCTTTCTACGCAAGTATTCTAGTGTAGAGAAGTTGCAAAAGGGCCAAAAGTTGCAATTTGAATTTTTGCATCACCCTTCCTACTTTTTGGGAAGGGGGTGTGGCCACCGTAGCCCCGATAAATTTATTATAATTTATGCCAGAAAACTATAGTGGAAGTCTACGCCAGTTTCTATCTGGCGTAGATTTGACACTATGGGTCGTAGCAAGGTAGTAATCCGCGCTGGGCCTCGTACCTTGCCATCCCATTAGACAGCCAAACACAAAAAAAAACGCCAGCCTTAATAAATTGCCCCTTAAATGCTTGGCATTGGCATAAGAGCAAATGGATGAAGGGTAGGAATAATCCATATTCTCCCACAACGTGTATATACTTCACAGAATATTCATCTCATGGTCACGGTGATAGATACATGGTCCTATTTTGATGGCCAATGAACAGTGTATTTGCAGGAAGCACAGTAGAGACTATTATACAATGTAGAAAAAAAAAATCTGGTTTTGATAGCCAGTATTCTTCATGGCATGTGTTAAAATCTAATTCTCATGGTCAGTAGCCAATATGCAGCCTGTTTTACCGAATTTTTTTTATATATAAAACTCTAGAACATGTCGTATGTTGAGTACTATGTAGGACATTTCACATGTTCTGCTCTAGAATATATTTGAGCAGTAAGAGGTAGCAGCTTGGTTACCAGTACAGAGCTTGTTTTGTGTGAAGAAATCTCCTTTCCTGCTGTGGAAGATCTGCCGGTGGAAGAAACGTTAACAAAGTCAAAACTTTCTTTGCACATCTGTGATTTATTTTGCTCACGTTCTGACTTTCATTTCAGACCATTTTTATATGGTGTTGGCAGAATTGACTTTTATATTAAGAATTGCATTAAATAACCGATTCTTCACAGAAGAAAGAATATTTGTTCAGAATGGTAATTCTGCAAAGGTCTTTCATCACTTGCATTGGCTGAATCTAGTCACATGACTCGTACTTCTGTGAGCTTTGCCTGACTATTAGGACTCTAAACATGGCTTCTTACAATCACCCTGTAAACAGAGAAAACAAAATTTTGACATGTAATTAATTTCTTATAATATCACTATACATGGATCTTTCTGCAAGAACACACACTTAAGATTTGCACCAACAAAAAAAGAGGCAACTGGTTGAACGGTCCATCCCCAAAACATTTTACTTCCTCCTGGCATCTGTGTTTACATAGTTCTAAAAAGAAATGGGGGAGCTTTAGCATTACTGTCCAAGTTGCCTTTAGCAACCAATTACAGTGCAGCTTTCACTTTTCCAGTCCAGCCAAATCTAATCTCTGATTAGTTGCTATGGGCAGCACGACCAGTTTTTCCCTTAGACCGGTTTGATACACTTGCCCCATGATGTCCAACTGCTATTTCCTTGGTGTAAAAGTAAGGCTTAAAACAAAACCGAATGGGAAGCTGCGGCTTCTTTTGCCTATATGATGATAAAAGATTAAGTAGGCCTTGGTTGGGTTCTGTATGGCTTTTTTATGCCATCTATGGAATCCGCACAGTTGCTACGGAAGGGCTGCCTGACAACCCCATTGGAAAATCTCTGCCATATCAACCAACAATCTAATGTGTGTAGGGAGAACAGATGTTGAGGAACGATGGTTCGAGGATGCATACTTTGTACCTTGGACAGCCCTGCTCTGTTGCAACCAGAACTGCCCCAAATGGACAGAAATGTAAAAAAAAATGTATAATTCAAAGTATCATAAACTCCCCGCATGTATTCCAGTTCGCAGGGTTGTAGAATGGGCATTTTGGATTTTAGCATGCCCTATCGTTTGTTGTCCTTTCCGTATTGAAATAAACATGCATGTTTCACCGATCTGAACATGACTGTTTGCGCGGGTAGTTGGGGGAAGAGTGCTGTCCAGTTATGTATGGCCAGAGTTTAAATAATAATCTTTATGTAAATAGCGCCACAGCTTCTGCAGCTTGTTGTGGACAATGATCTAGTTTTTTTATATAAAATAACGTAGTACACGTAAACCTCACCCAGCCAGTATCTGTGTTTGCAAAGATATGAAGTGTATTAGGATGCGAGGAGTGAGGGGGATACTGTTGAATGAAGGGGTCAAGCATTAAGGAATAATGATAATGTGATAAGCACAGTCTATGGAATTTGTTAGACTTGCCTAAAAAGATGTATTTTTAGGGCACGCTTGAAATTGTGGATGTGTTGGGCATTAATCTGATTTTCCTGGGTAGTGCATTCTAGAGGACTGGTGCAGCACAAGAAAAGTCTTGGAGATGGGAGAGGACGGTTTGGATTATAGAGGATGTTTATCTTGGATTGTTGGCAGAACATAGAGGACAGGTGGAGATTTTTGGGGATGAGTGTAATAAGTTTTAATTGAATAGGCAACCAGAGGCATTGGTGTAGCAGGTGGACAGAAAGATGAGCTTAGCTGCTACATTCAGGATAGATTGGAGAGGGGAGAGTTTGGTGTGAGAGAGACCGATTAGTAATGAGTTACAGTGGTAAAGACCAGAATGAATCAGAGCAACAAAAGGGAGTTTTGGCTGTTTTCATAGTAAAGCCGGCCATACACTTTACATTGTTCGGCCAAAAGCTATTCTCCCAACTCCCCCATACGCATGCTCGGCTCAGCCAAGCGTGCATGCGTTTTAAATAGAGAGAAGGAAAAAAGCCTCTGCCAGACTTATATACTAACAAGCAAAAGGATCGGCATGTTAAAATTTAACAGCCCGATCCTTCTCTCCCCCAACATCTGCCGTCGGGCAAAAGTCGGTACCCCATCATACACATTAGATGTCTGCCTGTTCAGCTGAAATTCGCTGGTTTAGTCGACATACATTTATTTAATGTGTATGGTCCGCTTAACTAACGGGCGGATTATGGAGATGTTTTTGAGGTGCAGATGACAATATATCCAATCATAAAAATATATTAGGAAATCAATGTTTATGTGATTTCCTAATATATTAAAGGGGTTTTTCAGGATCGATCTTTTATTGGTGGCTGTCCCACCCCCAGGACCCCCGCATATCAGTAGTATGAAGGGGTCACAGCATTGGACTAGGCTGCACCACCAGGCACAGCCACACTCGTCTGTACGGCACTGGCCCTGTATAAACAATGAAGGGGACGCAGACCTTATTTTATTCAGTTGATCGGCAGGTTCCCAGTGGTTGGACACTGACCAATCAAACATTAATGAGCCAGCCTAAGGATAGTCTGGAAAAATTAATCGTTCTATTCTGCGATTTATATAACGGAAACTTATTCCGCATCGCTTTAAAATTGGGAAAGTAACAAAGTAAAATAACAAGTAACAAACAAATAAAATAGTAATGGGACAAAAGGAGCAAAGTACCTGCCTATAAGGGCATATTCAGAAATAGCGGTTGAGATGCAGTTAAACCCTCCGTCATCCCGTCACCGCACACGACGTAATTGCCCCAGGTCTGCCATCTTTGTCCTAGAAGCCAGTAAAAATGACAATACACCGCAATACATAGATATAATGGTTTCTGTTTAATGGATACGTCATGGATTCTCATGTCCCCAGTTCACGACGTATCCGTTTAACAGATGCCATTAAAGTCTATGGTGATTGGTGCCACCGCAATATAATGGACACCTTTTGTTACCTATCCAAGAAAACAGAGATAATTGTGTCTACCATGCTCATCGTCCGTATTTTGCGGACAAAGCTTTGTCTTATATTCGGCACTCAGTGACCAGATCTCTCATGGCTGTTAAATAGTACATCTGCAATCATTCATGACTTGCTGCCTGTCCAGCAAATACCCAATGAGTAAAAAAAAGAAAGAACACAGGCTGTAGTAGGACTACACCATTAGTAAGGTGATCCCTTGTTTTTGTGAGCAGTATAGTGGCGTAGTTAGTCTCCATATAAACCCTTTTATTTATTTTTGTCATGTGATCTCGTGGGTTCTCTTGCTACTTTTCCTGAGGCTCTATGTTCTCCATAGACCAGGTACCCAAAAAACGAGGTCTGTTTCTTGTAAATGTCAAGCCGCATGAGTGCGTTGTCATCAGGACAGCCTTGAGGGCCTGTTCAGCGTTAGGTCACACTGTTAAAGTCAAAAGAGTTTTATTGGCGATCTGTCAGTTGCTAAAAATTCATGAAAGTCTCCAGGCTTCGGCCATCTAACATTTCTTGATGAAAGCGCTTCAAATATTGTGACAGGCGTGCCTGAGAAAACCATATCAGTGTCTTCAGAAAAGATAGGCAAATTTTAGTAAAACCTTTTCATACGTGATATTTGAGGTGATATGCGGTGTGCTGACTGATTTACAGAATGGGGGGGTGGGATTGAATCCGACAGCTTGCCTGCGGTATTGTTGGAACGCTCCTGTTTGTGAAAGGAATGTATCCAATCCTAAAAATATAATGGGAAATCAATGTTTATGTAATTACCTAATGGTTTTTCGGGATCGATCTTTTATTGGTGGCTGTCCCACCCCAGAACCACTGCATATCCGCAGTATGAAGGGGCCACAGCATTGTACTGAAATGGTAGATCTCCCTGCATCATGACAGCATTACATGCAACATACTGACATACTTCCTTCCCTATATCCCAGGAATCCATATTAGGCATTAGTCACATTGGGTTTGGGCCATATGTCTGACGTATTATTCTAAAACATCAAGCAAACCCATATATTATGAGGTTCCCATGGGTTTTCCATGCGGTAAACATACGCCAAAAGAATGTTCTTTGGGCATGTTTCACACAGCGTATTTTTACTTTTTTTTTTTTTGTGTGTGTTTTTGCGGCATTTTTTGCCCGTGGCCAAAGAATCTCATGTAAAAAAAAACACACCAAATAACTTTCTTAACCAGCGCCGCAGGTTTTTTCTGCCCCCCATTGATTTCAATGGGAGGTCTGAGGCAGAACACCGTTCAAAGAAGTATGCTGCTTTTTTGTTGAACAAGTGGCCAAAAGCCGTTTGGGAAAAAAACAAAACCTATGCCTTCCATTAAAATCAATGGGGTGCGATTTGGGTCGTTTAATGGCTTGATTCCAAAGCGGTTTCGGCATCAAAATCTGCGCCAAAAAACGTATTTTGTATGACAAAAAGATGGCAATGGTCAATGTCAATGGACATGTATATCCAACTGTCGCCTTCATTTGCTTATGATTTTTGTATACAAATGACACTTCATGACCAAAAATATACCTTTCCATATTCCCTAAGACACCATGTGAATGGTGCCTAGCGATGGGTGAAAACTGCAGCAAATCCAGATTAAAAATCTGCATCAGAAAAGGCATTCTGCAAATTTGAACCTCTGCAGCATGCCTTCAAATCCGTGCAGATTTTCCCACAGCATGTGTATGGTTTTTCAGCATCCATTGTACTGTAGGTTGCAGGTTTTCATTGTGGATGCCGTTCCAAAAATCTTTCGCTAACCCGCTGCAAGCGAACATAGCTTTACTGTGATTACAGATTCACCAGCGAGAGAGCAGAGCGTTAATGAAGACTTGTATGGAATGCTATTGTGGTACTGGAGGATCTGCCATATCTTGCTAAACAGGGCGCAAAGGGTTAATATTGAATTATATGTTAGATTTATAACTGTATACCGTAATCTGCTTGCTTGCAAATTTTATCTGAAACCGATGTGAAACCTTTTAAGCAAAATTAACAAAAACACCCCATTTTTCTGTTCAGGCATATCACATGGGAAATGAGTAAAGATTAAATCTAACCCCTTGCCTTCCAATAGTTCAGATTTTTAATCAGGAAAATGTGTCTTGGCTGTAATTTTATGTTTAATATAAAATGTGTGCAAATTGCTAAATTCTCAAATACATATATTAAATGTCCTGAATATTGATCTGATGTATTTTGTTCTTCAGGCCAAGGCTGCAAGCACAAAGAAAATTTGCCCAATCCCAGCCAAACAGTCCGAGCACAACCCCCATTAAAATTGTGGAGCCATTGCTACCCCCTCCAGTTACTCAGATATCGGATCTCTCCAAACGCAAACCCAAGACGGAAGATTTCCTCACATTTTTGTGTCTTCGAGGTAAGGTTCAATTAGGGGATGTTCACGTATGTCCGTTGTCCCTGTCATTTTCCCTCCGGCTTGTTGCAGAAAAGCTGAAGGGAAAATTATGCTAGAACGGGTCCCATAGCATTCTATGGGATCTGTTCTGGCACATGGGACATATGTTGGCTGCCGTATGGCACCGGAACTGTGCAGGAGCCGTTTCCAAAAACGTTACCTGCAGCGATTTTGTATTCTGCTCCCTGGGAGGTCCGGTACCATATCCTATCTTAAGGTACAGTTTGCCGGATGAAAGCCGGGTGCTGCCGCATCCAACTTCTGGCAGCACCCGGCGTGGGAGAGTAAACAACAAAATCCCGGCGTTGGGTGGGGTGGGTAGGAGATGCGGGTTGGGATTGGGTAGCTGTAAAGGTGCCAAAAACTAGATCCTCCCTGAAGTTAGGGATAGTGTTTGCAGGTTGCATACACAGCCCTGCTCCATCTCACACGATAACCAAACAAATCTGAGAGGTTTTTGCCCCTTTTTGTTTGTGATAGTTGAAAGTACCAGCAACTGGACCCCAACAAAAAAAAATTCTGACATGCCAGGATCACATATAGAAGTTTTGTGAAATGACAAGTACACAACATGTATCTAATCTATCACAAACACTGCACCACTCCGATAAAATTGACACATTTTCAGACCCGAGACTACCTTTTCGGTGGACGATTGTGTAAAAACTGATGACAATTAACGACGACCGATGAGAACTGATGGTTGTGTAGTAAAAAAATTGTGAATAAGGCATCATTTACACGAGCGTAATATACGCGCGTGCCTTTCACGCGTGTCGTACGCACCTATATTAGGCTATGGGGCAGTGCAAACAGTGCGTGAATTTTGCGCAGCGCGAGTGCGTTGAGTAAAACTCACGACATGTCCTTTCTTTGTGCGCTGTTCACGCATCACGCACCCATTGAAGTCAATGGGTGCGTGAAAACCACGCATGCCGAACGGAAGCACTTCCGTGCGAACTGCGTGATTCGCGCAACAGCTGTCAAACTCTGAATGTAAACAGAAAAGCACCACGTGCTTTTCTGTTTACAAACAACCAAACGGAGTGTCAAAATGATGGCGGTTCGCTCGAAAATCACGCAGCCACGCATCATACACTGATGACACACGCAGCTGTTAAGTGCCTTTTGCGCACGCAAAACGCCGCGTTTTTTGCGTGCACAAAACGCACACGCTCGTGTAAATCAGGCCTAAGCCTGATGGCAACTGATACATTTTTACATCAGTTGGAATCGCTTGAGAGCTAAAGAAAATTATGCTGATGCAACTGATCTATGTGAACGCACCCTAATAATGTCATGTGAAACAAACATTTGCAACAGTTAATTAAGCAGAGTTGTGATGTAACCTTGATTTGTGTTGCAAACGGATTTGCAGGCACATGAAGATCTAACCTAGTGAAGGCTCATGACAAGATATGAATTGACTAATAGAGCAGTCTCGGGATCTGATCATATGTGGTCTTCATTAGGTTGGCTGATTACCCCACACACATAGGGGGAGATTTATCAAAACTGTTGCAAAGGAAGTGTAGAGTAGCAACCAATCTGGTTCCACCTCGCATTTTCCAGAGATCCTTTAGAAAATGATAGCTAAAATCAGATTGGTTGCTATGGGCAACTACTCCACTTTTCCTTTGCACCAGTTTTTATAAATCTCACCCATATAGTTCTAATGTCAAGGTTTTTGTGGAAGCCCATGGACCTTAGAGACTTCACAAACATAATTATATTCCATATTCCACAAATCTGATAGGAAATAATTTTTGAAAAATTCTGTTCTTGTATTGTTGCACATATTATGTTGCAGCAATGTGTTCTAGAGATCAATACCTATGTATCGTCGCCACAGTCCAACCTCCTCTGTTGGGTCATAACCATAATCACGGCCTGTAAATGCAGCATAAGGCCTAGTTCACACGGTACAGAGTTGATTTAGAATTTTTAAGCATTTTCTCAACCTGAACCAGGCCTGGTTCCTGCATAGACTAAACTATGTGAAAAAGGGCTTCATTCACACTTGCATATTCGGAAAATGTGTTATTTTTGTACAGAATAAACCCCAAATACGGAGTCCATGTTATTCTATGTAGTAATTCACACTTCCATATTTATACACCGCTGTATTCCTACACGCATTACACATTTTTCCATACACCGCATCCACGGGATGCCTTCTGCCTATAGAATCCATGTTCTGGATCTGCAATATGGGAGCAAATCCAGATGAAAAACACTGAATACGAACACAAACAAAGACCGATCTGAAGCTATCCGTATCTAGCTCTGTATTTGAAAAGACCAGTGTAAAAAAGGCCTCTGTAAAATATCCGATAACATTCAATTTTGTGGATTAGAAAGTCATACTGCTCTGGACATGGCTGCGTTCTATAAGTTACGAAAAGCTGACCGATACCTTTCTGAAAAAGAAAAAGCATACACCTATGAGTACTGTTGGATATATTAGACGCGTCTGGAAGCTTTCCAATCCTAGGATTTAAAGGGAGTGACAAACATGAAGTATACAGATCTCGGTGTTAGATGACAAGTGACATTGCCTGCAGAATTTTTGCATGTTGTAGTAGAAGCACAGGGAAATATTCTAGTTTTTGTTCTGCACCTTCAAATAAAATTCAGTTTTTCCTCCATGCGCTTTTAAAGTAACAAATCTTGCATAAAAACATGCGTTCTCATTCCATTTATAAATAATCGCGCTCGCCACATGATGTTATGCAAATGTTTCCTGTTTTGTTCCTGTGAGAAGGAATTAATTGGTTTAGTTGATTCATCTCAGGGCTGTATTGCTGGCAGTTCGCAGGCGGGTAGTTACCATATAAACATAGTGGATGTGCTGTCATCCAGACCTTCTCCAGTATAAGGCCCAGAGGTTCCTCTATATATACATTTTAGTGCCCACAACAACCAGCAATGAAAAATCGACCAAAAAAAAAACGTATATATCTGGCCCTGGCCGCCAACCTTTGTAAATCCACTTTTGGGACACTTCTCCTTACGCAGCCTATCATTCAGGAAACCGATACAGTGTCAAGGAGTCCGGTTATTTGATAGCCGCAAGGATTTGCAAAGGTCATATTAAGTTTATTCATCTTCCCGGCCTAAATAAGATATTCAAGCTGTATTGGCTCACAAGCTACAATGTCCCATGCTTAGAAATTGTAACACTTTAAAATATAAACCAGATAAAAACATATGGTTTCTAGTAATGTAAACATCCCATATGTTGCCAAAGAGCACTGGAAAAAATAATGAAATGCTCTTTTGGACAACCGTCAAGACGTTTTCAGTGCTTGCAGTTAATCCAACAACCTGCTCCAAGACCGAAATTATTTCATCAGATCTTTAAATGTCCTGAAATTAGTCTGGAACGAGGAGTGCTTGTAGCTGTCATAGAGAAAAAACAGCTCATATCAACATCCAAACGCTCACCGCACATGCTGTTGTAGTCCCTGCTTGGCCACGTATCGTGGGAGGTATAGTTCACAAAGAACAGAATGGACAAACCTTGTACACCAACGATCTGGCCTGTCTGACGACACCAATTTTTATGTCAAATATATTTTTATTATTCGTTATTAACGGGATAAATATTAACATCGCTCAGAAAAAATAGTAATAATACAAAGTCACCGTCAACATGTCATAAGAAACACCAATGTGACATTGTAGAACAATAGAAATTAGGTCATTGCGTACATTTACAGTAGAGAAGTAAAGTTAAAAATTTTAAAAACAATGTGAAGTATGCACGTATCGTAACTGCGAAGACCGAATAAGGACGACACACGTTTTTAACAGGTTTTCAAGTGCGATGGAAATGTTATCGTGATTGGTTGAATCATAAAAGGAAAATCCTTCGCACAATAACATACCTTTTGCGTTTCTTACCGTAGTCGCATCGAAAAACGCATCAAACCGCCATGCAAACTCATGCGGTTTTTCAATGCGGTTTTAACCGCACCTGAAATTCAACGTCTGAATGGGCCTTTACTGTCTGGATCCAGACTTCACATATCACAAGTGTTATGGTTTTCCCTATGATAATAACCTTTAGAACTACTGTCCTAGTGTGTTTCCGCTTTTATCTTATGTAGCTTCTAATATTCTTTAAAGGCTATGTAAACCTTTGCAAGCAAATTTTTATTTTATTTATTTTTTTATGAAAAGATCAATCCGTGTGTTTTGGGCAACTTTATAATTAGTTTTTATTAAAAATTATTTTTCGTTTGTGAGATACCGCTGCCCTGTATTCTGTATACTGAGCAGCTGTATCGTGCACTAAGACCAGAATCTGTCAGGTCTGCAGGTCTGACGGGCTCAGCATCCACCTGTAATCGGTAGCATCTAAGTTGATAACTTAGATGTGATGGATAACCGGTGGATTCAACTCGCTGTCACTGAACCCGTCAGTCCTGGGTCAGTCACTCTGTATACAGAATAATTTTTTTAAATAAAAATACAATTATAAAGTTGCACAAACCACACCGATTGACCTTTTTATTAAAAAACAATTTGCTTTCAAAAGTTTGCATGGCCTTTAAAGATTGAACTTTATTTCAAGGAATAACACTGGTGCTCACCAATTATTACACTAAATAAAGCAAATCACTGGAAATAGGTTAAAATGAAAAAATATCCTTGAGAAAGGCCTCTGACGTATGCCACTGTATACGTACAACATGCGAACATATAAAATACCAGTTCCCGACAGGATGCAGACTAGCGATAATGTTATGTAAGGAAGATTTCACAGGTGCAAAATACTGATGAACATCCACTCACGCACCTAATATTCAGGAGCCGGGTGGCTGCTTATTATTGTTAGGGTTTATTCCCACGTTGTGGTCATATCACACTTTTTGCTGCAATTTTAGCAGAAGCGTGGCAATAAAAAATTAAATCCGACTGCACCGTGTGAATAAATCCGAATTTATTGGCAACTTATAGGCTGGATTCAGACGAGGTCATTACGTCCGTAATTGACGGACGTATTTCGGCCGCAAGTCCTGGACCGAACACAGTGCAGGGAGCCGGGCTCCTAGCATCATACTTATGTACGATGCTAGGAGTCCCTGCCTCGCTGCAGGACAACTGTCCCGTACTGTAATCATGTTTTCAGTACGGGACAGTAGTTCCACGGAGAGGCAGGGACTCCTAGCATCGTACATAAGTATGATTCTAGGAGCCTGGCTCCCTGCACTGTGTTCGGTCCAGGACTTGCGACCTTAATGACCTCGTGTGAATCCAGCCATAGGGTTCAGTATGGTTGTTAAATTGCTTGTTAAAGGGGTATTCCCAGAATAGACAGTCTGATTACTGGGGGCCCCACCGAAGGGACCTCCTCGGATTGTGAGAACGGGGTCCGGAACCCCCTGTTCCTTCTCACTGTTCAACTGTAGTGAGGAGGACATTGAATGGAACAGCAGTCGAGCATGTGCCCTCCCACTCCATTTAAAATTCTTTGTGGCTGTTTCCATTGGTTCCATAGATATTGAATGTCGTGGTGGGTGCATGCTTGACATCCACGTATTTCAAGTGATTCCTCACTGTGGTGGGAGTGGCATATTAGTGCGTTTTTTGTCTGAATTGCTGCTTGGTCAATGCCGCTTCATGGGGCCTTAGGGTTCATTCACATGTTTCGGTTAGAGCCGTATCCGAAAACCTCATGCGGTTTTACTGCGATTGGTGCTTTTTTTTCTATGCAGTTTAGGTAAAAACCAAAACCACATAAAAAAAACGCACCAAAGCACGGGAAAAAATGCATGCATTTTTCCAATGCAGTTTTAAACTCACCTCAACTGCTACATGTGAATGGAACCATACCCATAGAAGTCTTATCTGTGTGCAATTAGAGTACTCAGTAGCTTCCCCCCTCCAGAGTGGTAGGTAGTTGGATGTTCATTAGCATTTTGCATCTGTGCGACCTCCCAGATATAAATTTTGGCCACTCTGCATCGTGTTGGGAACTGAGAATTATATTCACATGTAGCAATTATATAAAGTTTTTTGTCGCAATTTGTCCAAAATTCACCTTAACATGAGTATAGGCCTGTATTTTAACTTGCGCCTTTATTAGTAGTTATGGCATTTTTCATGCTGTCTGCACAAGTAGTGGTAGTGTGTCAAAAACTGCATAGTGAAACTGCGGCAATTCGCTGTAATATCACACCGCACACTACCGCTAAGTGAACAGTCACCTACAATGCTTGCAGCAAAAAGTCCACTCTTATTAGTTTTGAGGTAAATGAAAAACATTGACACTTCCCTTCAATTCCTAAAGAGTTATAATACAAAGGGAGAAATTTAAAGTAAAACGAGACAAAATTTGGACTCAAAATATCTGGCGTACATGCTGTGTTGCAAATGTATCTTTATAAGACACGTTTAACACGTCACTCGAGTGATTTGAAGAACTTCTTGAAAAAGGGATGTGGCTAAGTAGCTGTAAAATGCGTCATATTTAATAATGGCGTACACCATTGTTTTGACGCAAACTATTGCTATAAAAAACAGCAGCTCTGTAGTACGATAAGGAAGAGCAGTGTATAGCTCAATGCGCCAAATTTATCACACTGCGTGCGCCACTATGTTTTTGTCAGTTCTGTCTGTCTGGTCTAGTTTTGTACGGTCTACAGTGCATTCGGAAAGTCTTAAGACTATTTCACTTTTATCTCATTTTGTTATGTTGAGGCCTAGGGCTAATATAAAAAAACAAATCTATTTTTCCCTCATCATTCTGCACTCAATACCCCATAATGACAAAGTGAAAACAGAATTTTAGAAATGTTTGCAAATTTATTGAAAATGAAAAAAACTCAAATTTTGCATGGACAGAAGTATAAGACCCTTTGCTATAACACTTAAAATTTAGGTCGGGGGGCCTCCTATTTCGTCAGATCATCTTCTAAATATTTCTACACCTTGATTGGAGTCCACCTGTGGTAAATTCATTTGATTGGACATGATTTGCAAAGAAAAACCCATGTCTATATAGGGTCTCACAGCTGACAATCTGTATCAGAGCAAAAGTCAAGCCAGGAGGAGGAAAGAACTGCCTGTAGAGCTCAGACACAGGATTGCGTGGAGGCACAGATCTAGAGAAAGGTACAAAAAAATTCTGCTGCACTGAAAGATTCCAAGAACACAGTGGCCTCTATAGTTCTCAAATGGAAGAAGTTTGGAACAATCAGGACTCTTCCTAGAGCTGGCTGCCCACCAAACGAAGTAATCTGGGGAGAAGGGCCTTGGTAAGAGAGGTGACCAATGATCACTCTGGCTGAGCTCCAAGGATCCTGTGTGCAGATGGGAGAAACTTCCAAAAGGTCAACCATCACTGCAGCACTCCACAAATCTGGGTAGGGGGGCCAGAAAGAAGCCTTTCCTCCGTAAAAGACACATAAAAGCCTGTCTTGAGTTTGCAAAAAAAAAAAAAGCACCTAAAGGACTCTTAGGCGGGATTCACACGACCGGGTCGCGTCCGAGCCCGAGTGCCGGCCGGTAAAATCGGCCATTCTGCCCGGCCGGTTTGCATAAAGTTATGCATCCGTGCCGGGCCGGGCAGATCCGGACAGTGACATCATCGGCAACTCCTGAAGGGGAATCCCCATGTGTTCGGGGATTCCGCTTCTGGAGTTTCCCCTGATGTCACTGCCCAGATATGGACAGAGACATCAAGCGCTCTGTCCAGGAGCGGAATCCCCGAACACACGGGGATTCCGCTCCTTCAAGGAGCTAAGTGCGGCTAGCACATAGCAGAGCGGGGAGATACCTCCCCGCTCTGCTATAGTGGCGTCGCTACAGTAGTAGCAGCCGCAGCAGCTGCTGCAGCTGCTAGCGGCGCCATCAAAGGTGTTGCCGGGCCAGGGCACTTTTAACAAGCAGGAGAAGGGAGCCAGCGCAGCGCTCCCTTCCACTTGCTGTACACCCCGGCCCTGCCACACCGTGTACAGCGATGCCATTCGTCAGAATGGCATCAACTCCTCCTCCTCACATGCACTCTGCGCTGTGAGGAGGAGGAGATAGAGCGCAAGAGCCGGAAAACCCGGCCGTCACTCGGGACACATCCCGGTGATGGCCGGGTATTACCCGGCCCCATAGACTTCTATGGGAGCCGGGCGGCCGGGTACCCGGGCGAAAATAGAGCATGTCCTATTTTTTGACGGCCGGTTTTCCCGGCCGTCAAAAAATCGGCCGTGTGAATAGCCCCATTAGGAGTATATTATTCCTAATGCAGCCGGGTTCCGGCCAATTTATGAACGGCCGGCACCCGGCCGGGAAACCCTGCCGTGTGAATGAGGCCTTAGACTGAGAAACAAGATCATGTGGTCTGATGAAACCAAGATTGAACTTTTTGGCCTCAATTCTAAGTGTCATGTCTAGAGGAAACCAGGCACTGGTGCATCACCTGCCTAATACCATTCCTACAGGGAAGTATGGTGGTTGCAGCATCATGCTGTGGGGGTGTTTTTCAGCAGCTGGGACAAGGGGACTAGTCCGTGTTAAAGGAATGCTGAATGAAGCAAAGTACAGAGATATATTCTTAATGAAAACCTGATCCAGAGTGCTCTGGACCTCAGATTGGGCTGAAGGTTCACCTTCCAACAGGACAATGACCCAGGCAGGGGTGGGATACAGCCGGTTCGTAGAACCGGGATGAAGCAGGAACTCTGAATCTGTCCCCTACACTCAATTGTATCTGCGTTCTTCGGACACGGATACAATTGATTTATCTAATGCTGGCCTGGCAAGGCACAAAATGCCTACATATATATATATATATATATTATAATATGTGTGTGTGTGTGTGTGTGTACATATATGTATGTGTGTATGTGTGTATATATATATATATGTGTGTGTGTGTGTGTATGAGCTTGGTTCCTGAGTTATATACATCATAACAACCAAGCTCCGTACGTATATACAGCACCAGAGCAAAGCTCAGTACATATATACAGCACCAGAACCAAGCTCAGTACATACAATCACATAAATACAGCACCAGAACCAAGCTCAGTACATAAATACAGCACCAGAACCAAGCTCAGTACATAAATACAGCACCAGAACCAAGCTCAGTACATACAATCAGCACCAGAACCAAGCTCAGTACATAAACACAGCACCAGAACAAAGCCCAGTACATTTAATACATCAAAACAACCAAGCTTAAAACATATATACATGTACTGAGCTTGGTTTTGGTGCTGTATTTATGTAGTAAGCTTGGTTCTGGTACTGTGTTTATATGTTGAGCATGTTCTGGAGTTGTATATATGTACGGAGCTTCTCTTTGGTGCTGTATATGTATTGAGCTTCTCTGGTGTTGTGTGTGTGTGTGTGTGTGTGTATGTATATATATATATATATATATATATATAATATATTGAACTTAGTTTCTGTGCAGTATATATGTATTGAGCGTTGTTCTGGTGCTGTATATATGTACTAAGCTTGGTTCTGGTGCTTTATATATGTACCGAGCTTGGTTCTAGCGCTGTATATATGTACTGAGCTTGGTTCTGGTACGGTGTTTACATGTTGAGCTTGGTTCTGGAGTTGTATATATGTACAGAGCTTCTCTTTGGTGCTGTATATGTATTGAGCTTCTCTGGTGTTGTATATATGTATTGAGCATCGTTCTGGTGCTGTATATATGTACTGAGCTAGGTTCTGGTGCTGTATACATGTACTGAGCTAGGTTCTGGTGCTGTATACATGTACTGAGCTAGGTTCTGGTGCTGTATACATGTACTGAGCTATGTTCTGGTGCTGTATACATGTACTGAGCTAGGTTCTGGTGCTGTATACATGTACTGAGCTAGGTTCTGGTGCTGTATACATGTACTGAGCTAGGTTCTGGTGCTGTATATATGTACTGAGCTTTGTTCTGGTGCTGTATATATGTACTGAGCTTGGTTCGGACACCGTGTCTGTGCCTTAACCGGAAGATTTGTCCCGGCTTACTGCGCACGCCGCGCTGTCCTCCACCCTTCTCACAGTGTACAGCCTAACTAAATGGGATGAGCACGCTTAGGATATTGAATGTGCGCATATAGGTCTAATGTGTGGGTAGGTAGGTATGTATGCTTATGTAATTATATACATAGTGTGGCATTCCATTTGAAATAAAGAAATGTCCTTTCCAGAATGTTTGAGTCCACTTTAATGTAGGGTTTATTTGGAATATTTTAATTGTTCTATTTGATTATCAGAATCATTTTCCATGGCGCGAAACACTGCGACCCACACCCCCGACGCGTAATGTATTTGTCGGCAAAACAGAGAACTTGTTGTTAAATATTTAAATCCCACCCCTGCAATGACCCTAAGCACACAGCCAAGACAACATAGGAGTGGCTTAAGGACAACTCTGTGAATGTCTGTGACTGGTCCAGACAGAGCTCTGACTTGAACCCAATCGAACATCTCTAAAGAGACCTGAAAATGGCTGCCCACCGATGGTCCCCATCCAACCTGACAGAGCTTGCGAGGATCTGCAGAGAAGAATGGCAGAAAATCCCGAAATCCAGGTGTGCAAACTTTTTTGGCTTCATAACCAAGAAGACTGGAGGCTTTTATTGCTGCCAAAGGTGCTTCAAATAAGCACTGAGTAAAGGTTCTGAATACTTATCTCAATGCAATATTTTAGTTTTTCCTTTTCAAGAAATTAGCAAAGATTATTAACATTGTGTTTTCACTTTGTCATTATAGGGTATTGAATGCAGAATGATGGGGAAAACTTTTTTTTATTGTTTTTATTTTAGCACAAGGTCTCAACATAACAGAATGTGGAAAAATGTAAATGGTCTGAAGACTTTCCGAATGCATTGTATATTAAAGGGGTTATCCGGGAAGTGACGTTTTTTTTTCTTAGGTGCTGCAAATGAAAGAAATAAAACCAAAAAATCAGTACTTGCCTATCCTCGTCCCAGGCGCCCAGAGTTTTTGCTCCAGCGGCAGTCCCGGTGCTTGTTTACATGCACATAGCATGTAACCTCTGCAGCCAATTAGAGGGCTCATCAGGGCTCTCTGGTGACAAATTGTATTTCTGGCATAATATCAGAAATACAACATATGGCCGCTGAGCCCTCTGATTGGCTGCAGTGGTCACATGCTACGTCCATGTAAACGAGCACCGGAACTTCATTTGCTGCCCCTAAGAAAAAAAATTCACTTCCCGAATAACCCCTTTAATACATTTCCCCCAGAGTGTCAGCATTTCCAATAGAAACAAACTTTCTTTTTCCGTTCAAAGTTCAAAATAAAAGGAGTGATCTGATTGGTCGACACTGATACTTTATATTTCAAATGTTATGCATTATGGCTATTAAATCTAGTCTATTGGCTATATGGACATTTGTACATACAGTATGTATTGTATGTTTCGGTTTGTAACATAGGAACTGTGGTGAAAAATGATCTCTGCCTCATATGAATGAAATATTTATTGAGCACAAATAGCCAGAGGCAGCCATGCATTATTATTAGTAGGGTATTCCGGATGCCCACGTGATCAATTCCTGGCACAGAATAATGTGGCGCAAAAGGGTCATCAGGGATATGAATTGCATTTGTTCTCCTTATTAAAGTGCGTATGTATACTCATTGTTCGAGGGCAATTACAGTTCTGTTGTCTTACTTGCAAACCATCCATGAAGAGAGCGATGATAATCCTTTTAGCCTTGCTGCTACATGGATTTCTTCCAATCAAATGTAGCTGCTAATGCCTTGTATAATGTAGTTGGCATCAAGTCAATGATCAAGTGCTTTAGTATTCCAATGTGTTTTTGTTTATGGTATTTTTAGCTAGTCTTCATCAATCTTTTATTCATTCTATGTAGCATACAAATCGCTTTTTCAAAAGTATTGTGATATCTTTATTTTTGGGCCATATACCATAAGCCATTCTGGACTACCTGCAGTCATAACCTAACGCAACGTAAAACTATCTACTAGATCCAGATAATTACAAGGAAGCACAGAAAGCCAGTCCTATTGCTGCAATAGTTTAGAACAGGGATGGCCCCCTGCCCTGCTGGGCAAAAACACAGCTGATTGCTGGCTTGTGCGATCAGCTGTGTTTCTGTCTGAAAATCGCCAGGGCCGGGCTCTGTGTGACAGACGCCATTCGGTAACCAATGAGCTATTTCCTTCACTACAGGCGCCAGTATGAATGGTGCCAGTGACACAGAAAAAGCCTGTAACTTTGACAGGAGGCTGGATTGTCCAATGAGCGCTTTCCTCTGAAGTGAAGGTAAGCACTCATTGTGACATAGAAGGTAGGATGCCCAGCAAGGGAAGGGCCTAAAATACATTCTATTATTAGTACTTGCCCTATCCTAAGCCTCCCGTCGCTGACCCTGGACAGTAGACAGCGTAAAAAAAAAAACACAAAAATCATTGGAGCTTTTTTTTAAAATATTGTGCAGTTCTCTGTTCCCAAAATTAAAAGTTCAAATGCTAAGATATATGTACCCCAATATAGTGCTATATATGCTTAAAGGGTTTTTAGCAGAATCAACCATTATCAACTATCCACAGGATAGGTGATCATTTTCTGATCACTGGGAGCTACACTGCTGGGACCTCCCCACCAATCATGAGAAGAGGGGAGAGGAGGAGTTTAAATGAAGCGGCGGTCGAGCATGTGCGCTGCTGCTCCATTCAAAGTCTGAGATTGACTGAAACAGCCAGGGTGCCACACTCTGCTCTCTGCCAGTCCCATAGATATTGAATGCAGCTGCGGGAGCTTGCTTGACCACCGCTCTATTCAATCTGATCAGCACTGCAAGTGGCGGGTGCAGTGAGGAGGATCTTGGGGGTTTGTGATTGGTGGGGCCCCCAGTGACCAATTATCACTTATCCTGTGGATAGGTGATAATTGTCGACTCCGGGGTGACACCTTGAAGTCGAACATTTTCACCATCTGGCCCACAGACCAAAAAAGGTTGTGCACCCTTGATTTAGGGGCAAGTCAAATATCCTTTAGAAAATTAACTGGAAATTAATAGAGTAATCTTTGTGTATTAAATTTTATAATAGAATTTTGTTTTGAAAGCCATTTGGATAGATGCTTTTGATGTCATTGTGTTACCCGGACCATGCATTACACATATACAAATAGTCATTACATTGTATTTCAATAAAATAAAAAGTAATAATAAGATAAACTACAGTTTGGTCAAGTGTTAGTGTACACAATGTTCCACATAAGACTTCAATGCATTTGGGAAAATCTTGGAATGCATCAAATGTATTAAAATGTTTGGAGACTGTTGTATTTGTACTGTGTGTGTTTAGTTTTAGATGCAAAGCTTACATTAAGATGTATGGGCTGTAATTTCCTTTTTACGGGGAGATTGGGCAGAAATAAGTATTGAGTTGTCTTTTGCCTCATACATAGGTTCTCCTGCATTACCAAGTAGCATGGTGTACTTCGGGAGCTCTCAAGATGAAGAAGATGTTGAAGATGAAGATTTCGAGTTTGAGGACACAAAAATGACCACCACTAACACTTCATCCTCATGCCACTCTACACCTCGGAAAGGCAAAACACAGAAGCATGTTACCAATGGACATGGTTAGTATCATTTTAGGTATACTATGGTGTCGGGGCTTTTATTTTTTCTTTAAACCACTGACAATAATAGTATTTTGTAAGTGAATGGCGCTAGGTGCACATTTATTGCGGTGAGTTGTGTTTGGATAGATTCTACAAGTAGTGAAATGTACTAGAATAAGATCTCCTATTCACATCTATTGATGGTTCCTTAATGACGACGCTGATCTGTTGATTTGTCCATATTGAGTATATATATATATATATATATATATATATATATATATATATATATATATTCGTGTGTGTATGTGTGTTTTTTTTAACATTTTCCCCACGTGTGTCCTTTATTACCGTCATAAATTGTAAGGGTTTTTTTAAAGAGTGAAATCTTGCACGATTGCACAGTAAGATGTGACACAATTTATTATGCACCCGATAAGTTTACTAGGTGTGTTTTACTCTGATGGGTATGTGCGAAAGAAATGTTTACACGTACTTGTCATACTGGAACATTTGATGGCCTTTTTTATGTTCCTGCTGGCCTATACTTCTCTATTTACTTTACCTCCATTATTATTATTATTTGCCACCTTCACTCCAGTATAAAGTACTTTCACCAGAGTCTCGGATATAGTTACACCACTTAGGACATATAAAACACTTCTGCTAACATTTGGGACATTTTGACTGATGGATTAAAATGTGTCTAAGGCCTCAAGCACACTTCATTGAAATGCTTCAGTGTGCTGTGTTTTTGTTTTTTTTTAACGAACAGCACACTGACCCATTCATTTCTATGCGGCCATGCACACTTCTGTTTTTTTCAATGGAACCATGTGGCCGTTCTGACAAAAATAGAACAGGTCCTATTCCTATCTGTTTTTTGCGCATCATTCTCGACCATTCTATTCATTTTTGGCCCATTAAAACAACAGACTGCACACGGAAGCCATCCGCGTGCAGTCCGTGTTTCGCGGATCCATGAGTCGCAGCCGTATATTTGGCAACGGATGTGTGCTTGAGGCCTAAGTCATCTATATAAACATCTTCTATGGGCTTAAATCAACTACATAGCTTTGTATTGGCTGCAGAACACTATTAATGCCATGATCTATTGTTCATTTATCTATAAGGCCTCGTTCACATCCGCGTCGGGTTCTGTTCATGAGTTCCGTTAGACCTTTCCGTCGGAGGAACCCATGAACAGAAAGACAAACGGAAGCCATAGCTTCCATTTGCATTTAACATTGATTTCAATGGTAATTCTTGCGCTGCAAATTGTTTTTGTTTTGTCTCCGTTACATAAGGTTACGAGGACGCTATTGTTTCCACTAAAAAAAACTAAAACCTTACCGAACGGAGACAAACTGAAACCATTTGCAACAGAAGCCTTACCATTGAAATCAATGGTAATGCAAACGGAAGCTATGGCTTCCGTTTGTCTTTCTGTTCATGAGTTCCTCCGACGGAAAGGTCTAACGGAACTTGACGCTGATGTGAATGAGGCCTAACTCAATTGAGTATTCCTGGGATAGCAATAACTTTTCATATATTTGAGATTCCTGAAATCATATTTTCATAGTATTTAAATTTCCCCCACTTTTTTTCTGGCATTTTACCTGGTTATTTTTGGCAGTCTTATCTTCCCTGTCATTCTAATCAGGAACAGTTCAGCAGTGCAATCATGTGGTCGCTCCATGCCTGTTTTTGTTTTTAAGAAAAATGTGTATTCATGTTTGTTAATAAACTTTGTAAATACAATTTATTAAACAAATATATTAACTTTTTGAGATACAGCTCTGTATTCTCTATACGGAGAAGTTGTATCGTTCGCTATTCACTGAATCCGTCAGTCCCGCGGACCTGATGGGTTCAGTGACAGCGGGTTCTGTGTGTGTCTGACACGCAGGATCCACCTGTAAACTATCACATCTAAGTTCTAGTTTACAGTTGGAGCCTGCATGTCAGAGACACACAGAACCCGCTGTCACTGAACCTGTCAGTCCCGCGAACCTGACAGGAACAGGATTTAGCTAAATATACATCTGGTCTGTATAGAAAATAGAGCTGCATCTCAAAAAGTAAAAATTATTTTTAATAAAATGTATTTACAAAGTTTATTAACAAACATGAATACACATTTTAATTTTTTTTTAAAAACCACACTTTTAAACATTTACATAGCCTTTAAAAGGGCAGCCATAGAGGTACATAGGGCCTTCGAGGTTATTCACACGAACGTAATTGGCTGTGTGACGGACGTTTTCTTTAATGGCCTTCACACGACTACGTTAAAATCAATGTACTTCTATGGGGCTATTCACGCAGCCGTTTTTTTTTTTTAACAGACTGTGAACCATGAAAAAAATAGAACATTTCCTTTTTTTTGCCACTTTCACTGATCCCCCAAAAGACTCAAGTCTATGAGGGATCTGTGAAATCGGGTCCCGTATGTTTTCAAATCTAACACCTGTTCGTGTGAAGAAGCCCTTACTGTTTGATTATTTATCTCTGATTTCATGCTGCATCGCATGCCTTACTATGGTGGTGTTCTCTCCTTGTAGTGGTGGTATTCTATTGCTTCTAGGTTTCAAAATGTCCAACATTCAGCATACAGAGTCTCTGCGGCTCCATAGTGCGGCGCTCCATGTGTGTGAGGCCTAATAGCGAAACTTGATTCAATCCTGGTTTTTACTATAAAAAAATGCATTACAATTGTAATTCGGCCTTTGAAAGTTTGTACCTAACTGTGTAAATTTATTGGTGAGAACTTAAATGAAGGAAACATGGGTTAGTGATTCCCAGTTAAAGCGTACCTAACGTTCCAGGTGACACTTCAGAATAAGCTGTTATATGTGGATACGTGAGGAATAACACTATTCCTGGCCATTATATGACTTGTACATGCCATTTTTACCAGTTTTTTCCTCTGCAGGCTCTATCTCAAATTCTCCGTTGTCGCTGAGCTAGAATGTCTACTATACACTGCACAGAGAAAAGAGGAGAACCTGTTCTATACATGTTCTATATTTGTGCGCTGTTCGCGCATCACGCACCCATTGAAGTCAATGGGTGCGTGAAAACCACGCATGTCCCACGGAAGCACTTCCGTGGGACAAGCGTGAATAGCGCAACAGCACTGAAAAGGATGAATGAAAACAGAAAAGCACCACGTGCTTTTCTGTCTACAAACATCCAAAGGGAGTGTCATAATGATGGCGGCTGTGCGAAAAGCACGCAGCCGCGTATTATACGCTGATGACACACGGAGCTGCTAAGTGACTTTTGCGCACGCGTGTGCAAAACGCACACGCTCGTGTAAACCCGGCCTTACTAGAAGCAGTAGCACACATCTGTGTTTCTGTATCTCTCACCCTGCTCCCCACTCTCCATAGATTTCTATGCGCAACGTGTCTATCTCCTACATCTGTTGGCTTTCAGTGAAGAGTCGCCCCCCCTCACCTTCTGCAGTCCGTTAATTCTGCTCTGTAACTAGGGACGAATTTTGCTAGACAACAGATTACAGGAAGAGAGACATTTGCATAGACAAACAATTTGCATAGATAAAATAACTAAATCTTAACAGTAAGTTGATATATATCAGGTATACTATTAGATTAGCATAATCTTTGAAAAGTTACTGTCCATTTAAGAAATGTCATTGTTTAAAATGTCCACTTCACTCCTGGAGATCCGGTGATAGTGGCTGCTGTGAGATGTGCTGTTACTATTTTGTGGGAATCCGACTCAGAAGTTTGTTTATTATTGTGTGGTTCACTCATAGCGATCTATGTATGTGAAACTGTGACCATGTCTAGAGCTCCTTCCTGTTGGTTCATCATAGTGTTCAAGCCATAGACACCGGAGGACTTCCTCTCAAACCGGTTCTATGACCTTCTGTTTTCTAAACCGTACATCAAATATGTATGTGCCCTAGCAATGAAATAGAACCTCCTCTATTACGGTTTAGCCTTCATCTTATTAACTGTATGTACTCACTAGCTGGGAATGTCTCATTAACAATTAAGTCGGATGTACACTTGTAGGCCTCATGCACACGACCATAGTGGTGTGCACGTGCCGTGACTTGCGGCTAGGACGGCCGCGGAGTGTCACCCGCGGCCACCTGGAAATCACGGCTGTTGCACATTGCCGTGTGCCTTCATTTCAACGAGCCTGGACCGCAAGATGCGGCCGTAATTAGACATGTCCGTTCTTTTTGTGGTCCAGGCTCCCGGACAATGCACGGACCGTGGAAACCACGGTCGTGTGCATGGGCCCATTGAAATGAATGGGGCCGCGATTCACCCGTAGATTTGCGTGTGAATTGCAGACACAAAAATATGTTTGTGTGCATGGGGCCTTAGGGTATATTCACACGCTGCTAATTTGTTGCAGGAACTTTGTGCAACTGAACCTCCGTTCCATACGTCTGGATGGTGTTGTTTCTGAAACATGTGCAGGGATTTCTGCATATCCCATTCCCATTCAGATGAATGACCGTTGCAGAAATATCCTTGTTCCTTTCTAACCACTCCTCTATTGTATGGTTAGAAAGGATTATTTAAAAGGCTAACCCTTTTTGTTGGCAGATTGTGACGTTGGCCAGACATGGGGGGAGGGGGGATTTATTAAGACTACCAGTCTTAATAGACTGGAGTGAAATGCAACAAATTCAATAAGTGATGCACGCCTCTTAGTGAATTTGTTGCATCTTCGGCTGTCCGTGCGTCACTGAGGGAAATATATGCCAGTTAAGGGCTGACACAGATTGCCGCTATCATTTACATGTGTTCCACCCACTTTTCGATAAAGCGTAAAGAGCGGCGGAAATGACTCAAGTCACAATTTTTGTGACTTTTGAGCATTTTGCGACTTTTCTACGCCAGATCTGGCGTTGAAAAGTTGATGATAAATTCCATCCTCCATGGTTTCTCATGCATATCCCCTCTTCCAGCTTATACTGAATGCTGGATATTGCTGGTCTCCGATATATGTTCTTGTATTTGCAAAATCATCTCTCACATTTTAATTACACAAATATTTTCCTGCAGTTTTATTCAAGTAGGCACACAATCTTTAGCTCCATGCTAGAAAATGGCAGAGAACAGGCTGAGCAGCTAGCTGCCAGGCGCGTTTCGCTCTCAGTCTGGATTCACAATGCTGCAGATTATGCTGCGAATTTCACACCACCTACGTTGAAAAGGGTGAAATTCAAGGTGAACATCCAGTACGGAATGAGCATGGTTTGGTTTGGACAATCTGCAGAATGCTCTAATTTCGTGGATAAGAATATTGTTTAAATCTCATGCACGTGGCTGGGACTGTAATCCGCAGCCTGTCCGTCCCATGTGAATCCAGCCTCCGCAGAGATGTCTGGGCTCGCTTTATATTTGGCCTGGTCTTTTTCTCCTGTCCCAGAACTACTAGTATGACATAGTGATATTTCTATGACATTGATAGGGATGTATTTGTACAGCTGTATGTGCGATCTTAATATCCCTATTTTTATTCTATCTGGATCTACTACTGCACAGCCCGGATGTAACAATCTCATTAGTGTCTTGAAATGATTCTGCTCTTTGGCTCCGTGCTGTTCAGCTGATCTCCTGCCTGTCTAAACTATGCTGAAGGCCTCATTCCTTGTTTTGCTATGACCTCACTTGAGCTCTCCCCGTGTCACATTCCTACTTAACTTCATATTGTGGGAATAGAGCTTCTCCATGTGAAGTCTTATATGTGCCTAATAATATTGGGTGGTGTCATATAGAAACCTCGTTCGCTTGTTTTTTCAAAACGGTTGATATACTGAGATAAAATACACTAACATTTATTTTCTGCTGTACACTTTTCGTAATCACTCACATCAGTCCCCAATGGGGTTCTCACACTAATATCTTAGGCTATGTACACATCTGCGTTGGAGGCTATATTCAGATCGTACGTCGCAGATCCCGTCAAAAGGGTCCAACGACCGCTACTGGATCCGATACTTCAGATGTGAATGGAGCTTGAAGGCGATGTAAAGTTTTGAAGGCATTTTTTTTTTAATGAGTCTTATTTCATTCAGGACAACTTTTCAATTTAATTTTTTTAAAATGTTTTACTTTTCAAGATCCAACTGCTACGTATCCTATAAACATAGAAGTTGTATCTTGCGGTCAAATCCAAATCGGTCAGGTCCACAAGACTGACGGCTCCAGTGAGCGCTGATCGATCCAGCTATTATTGATCACATCTAAGTTCATGAACCGAACCTCCCACTCCCGTATCCAAGATTTTTCTCGTACTGCCCCAATTCTCTGCCATGCGCTACCCCAGACAATCAGAATAATTCCCAACAGCCACAGTTTTATGTGTACCCTAAAAACACATTTAGACAAGCCTACCACGATCCACAAATGTGCTCCTGTCCTTTTTCACACCAGTATTCCTCAATACCTGATCCTTTAATTCAACAGTATCCTGCGTACTTCTTGCATCCTAATGCATACGCAAATACTGGCTGGTGACTGGCTCATTCAGCTGTGTACTACCCTATTTTGTATAAGGGATGGCTGGACTTGTACAAATCAAGCACTCTAACCTCCTGTGTCACCCCTAGTTCTTCATAGATTGTAAGCTCTTGTGAGCAGGATCCTCACGCCCCTTGTTTGATTTGGCAATTAGTTTGTTATTCTATAATGTCTGATATTGTTGGTCCCTCTGAATTCTAAAGCGCTGCAGAATATGATGCTTTCTAAATACATATTATTATTAGGCATGCAAAGGTTCAGTAGTGCCCCATAGACTTCTATGGGTGCCATATTACTGTTCTGTACAACTTGGAGGTTTTACGCAGCAGTAATACAGTAGTGTTCTTGAGCCCTTACTTGGACTAAAAAGACTCATGTCAGCAGATCCTGAAACGTTTTGCAGCTGGCAAATTTAATGTATATGTTCAACTTAACATTTATAAACCTACGAATGCATATTACAATAGCTGGGATTTAATGCAGAAATATAATAAAGCTGAAGTATGGTTAGCAACTGCCCTGAATATCAAGCAAAATAATTGTTTTATACGTTATAACCTTTTTTTTTTTTTTTTTCCTTTTTTTTTTTTTTATAAACCTTGTTACTTTGTAGTTTTTAACGGGTCTTGCAAATCATCGAAGGGCAAAGAAACTTCTCATAGACACAAAAGGAAAGAGACCACACCAGGGAAAGAGAAGAACCGCTATCACAAAGCCAAGAGCTGGAGAGAGTCTGCCGCTGCTAATCACCAACCTGCTTCTAATACGGGCTCATATGCCAAAGGGCTCGCTGCTAACAACCACCACAGTCATCTTAGATCGGCTCAGGATTTAAGGAAACAGGTAAACTTTATGCATGCCTGCTTAAAGAAATAATAAGCCCTAAACAGTCTCGTAAAGAATTCATGTACTGTCTTGTAACTGTCTTGTAATTGGCAAAATATAGATTTCATATCTTGGAAAACTTCTACAAGCTGCTTATGCAGAACAAAATGCTTAAAGCTGCAGACTTGGTGGCACCTTAGGACATGGTAATGTATGTGGATAATCTAGAGAGTATTTGTTGCCAGTGATATTCTAAGCCTGGCTCCCAGATTCTTCGGAGTACTGCAAGATAGGGAAATTCTGCACTCCAAGGCGACTTCCTAAAGATAGCAAAGTGGTGGGAAAAATAGAGTTCGCGTCAAGTTAGGAGATCATAAAATGTCAACATGTTTGAGTAACACAGAAATCGTCCATACCCAGCTGATATTTCGGCATGGCATGCCAGCTCGTGCCTTCCAGCATCTTACCCTCATCACAAATATCAACTCTTTGTCTTCCAACTCTTCACAAAAAAGATAGGGGCAGCACTCCAATGCAAAATGACAAACGTTTATTGATCATAACTTGGGAGAGAGAAGGAGGCTCTATTGGGAGCCAACATGGTGCTTGGGTGAAAAAACATTTGTCACTTTGAAGATGAGTGCTGCCACTCTCTTAGTTTTTGTGTGAATCATATTGACCATCGAAAAGAGATGAGCACGATGAGGTGATGGCACCGCCGTCATGACTGCTTTGGCTTTTTTCCAGTTTTCTCGTAAATCATACATTTTCTACACTTCTGGGTTTGTTAAAATAACCTGCAAGGTATGCTCGTTGGCATCAGTCGGCGAATGCCATTTTGCTACCAGATCTCAACTGAATGGTCATATAGTGCCTGTCAATCCCAGCACTGTTAGAAGTTACAGGGCTGTCAGAAATGTGACGATGTTAGGAAGCAACATGCTTTCATTATTTGTGTTTTCCTTATTAACCACCTACAAGGTATGGTAATGAGTGAGGATCGGTTTCAGTCCCACCCGAGCGAATGTTAAACGGTCAGAAATTAAATGTGATCACTTTTTATCATTTGTTTAAATATTGCCAACATCTTCTGTGTTTGTTCAATATGGTACAAAACTGTATTGAAACTGTAATAAAACTATTATTGCAAGGCCCCCGGTCCGTGATTACGGGTACGGCCGGCCGCGGACAGTCATCCGCATTTGCGGGCCATGCTCCAATTATAAGTATGGGAGCACGGTCCGTAAAATAAAAAAAAATAGTAGTCATATTTTTAAGGATGATTTCTAAGGCCTGAACTCCTTCCCGTAAACATATGGGAAGTTGTTTGTGCGCCATAGAAATGAATGAAACCGTATTTTGATCCTCAATAACATTCCGTAATTGCGGATCAAAATTAGTCGTGTGCATGAGGCCTTAGTATGTGTGTCTGTGTATGTGTGTGTGTGTGTGTGTATATATATATATATATATATATATGTATGTGTGTCTGTGTATGTGTGTGTGTATATATATATATATATATATATATATGTATGTATGTGTGTCTGTGTGTGTATTTGTGTTGATAAATAGGTTGATAAATTTCCCTCACCAACTCTTTAGCCTGTAAGGTCCCATAGGCAGGGCTCTTATCTAACCTATCCTGTTACATTTACTCACATCTGGGAACTTTATATATATATATATATATATATATATATATATATATATATATATGTATATGTATGTATGTCTATATGTCGCATTTCAAATTGTGACTTTTGGACTTATACTCTACCCTCACCACTTTTGTTGAAACTTATTAGAATTCACGCCAGAAAACTAGCGTAAATTATAGTGGAAATCTACGCCATCTTACTTCCACTTTCTTTATATTAAGACTGGTGTATGAAACAACGGTCTTAATAAATTCTACCCAGTGTCTGAATTTTCACAGCTTCATAAGGTATAATATGTATTCTGTTTACCTGCATAGGACCCTTTCCCGACATCCGCCGTATATATAAGGTGCAGGTTGGTGGGGGAATATAGAGCGGATTGAGCTCGCTTTATAGAGTGAGCGTGTCGGCGCTGTGTACCAGCCGACACTTTAGTGTGATCAGCAAGATCCCGCTCGGTTAACCCATTAGATGCCGCGGTCAAAAGCAACTGCGGCATCTAAGTGGTTAGAAACAGGGCGGGTGCCCCCCCGCTGACATGCGAATGCCCTCCTCCCCCCCCCCCTTCCCCGGCGATGCGATTGCAGTGTACCGATGGTTGGCATGGCAGCCTGATGAAGGCCCCCAGGTCTTACATCTTTGTACTCCTATGATGCCCTTCTTCCAGCAGGGCTTCATAGGAGACTGTTCGTATAAAGATATACTGCAATACATTAGTATTGCAGTATATCATGCAAGCGATCCAATGATCGCTGGTTCTAGTCCCCTAAAGTTTTTTTTTAATATATATGAAAAAGCAATATAAAAAGTTCAATAAACCCCCCTTTTCCCATTTCCCCCCCAAGAATAATGTAAAAAAAATAAATTAACATAACTGGTATCGCCGTGTTCGTAAAAGTCCAAACTATTACAATATAACTTTATTTAACCCGCACGATGAATAAAAAAAGTGTACATTAAACATATACTTTTTTTTACATTTTAGCCCATGGGTAAAGGATGCCACTGGTTGGTATCTGTCACTGGCATCCATTAAACTGATACATCATGAGCTTTTCAATGGCTTATCATGATGTATCTGTTAAAAGGATGATATTATAGACTATGGGTGACAAATGCTTTAAACGGATGCCTAAAAGTGGAATCTGTCACCTATAGGCTATGTATTATCCGTTTAATGGATACATCATGACAAGGGTCATGAGAGTTCATGATGTATCCGTAAATGGATATCATTATAGCCCATGGGTGACGGCTGCCTCTTTTAGGCGTCCGTCACAGCCTCGGTTTAACGTATACGTCGGGAGCTTTTCTCTGCATATACGTCAAATGGAGACAACTAAGTGCAGTGTGAAAAGTGCCTAAGGCCCCATGCACACGTATGTTGTTTTAGGTCTGTGTGCGATCAGCTGTTCAACGGATAGCACATGGACCCATTCTTTTCTAATGGCCCCATGCACACGACCGTGGTATCTCTTGATCCGTCTGCGGGCCATAGGTCAGTGCCGCAAAACTAGGAGCAGGATCTATTCCTGTTCATGTTTGCGGCTTAGTCTCGCCCATTCAAGTCAAATCTATGGAACATACGAAACAGATGCGGAGGACACACTGATGAGACACGGACCACAAACAACGGACAATTGATCTGTTGTTCACGAGCCACAATATACAGACGGTCGTGTGCATGCAGCCTAATTTGTACTAGGAATAGAAATGTCTACCAAGAGCCCTGCAAGGACTGATTTACCCACCTTCAAATCTGTAGAGGTCTGTTAAATGCTGAGCATTATCACAACAAGCAGCTGCATCTAAAAGCTTTTAACCTTTTGCCTCCTGGAAGAATGAATAGAGCTTTTCGTTTTCCACAGCAGGAAGTGAAAGGAGACCGCATAAAACTACTCCTTGGGAGGCTTTCTACGTAGCCTCATTAAATATTTTCAGTGCTTCTCCGTTGCATCTCCATTAAAGCGTACCTAACCTTTCAGGTGACACTTCAGAATAAGCTGTCATATGTGTGTGCATGAGGAATAACCTATTTCTGGCCATTATATGATTTGTATTCTGCATTTTTCACCAGTTTTCACTCTCTGCAGACTCTCTCTCTAATTCTCAGTTTTCTGGGCTTTCCCATGAGATCCTGCTCCACTATCTCTATCACGTATAGAAAGGCAGTATCCGCAGTATGAGATTATACAGCAGTAATAAGCAGTGTAGCTGAGAAGCAAGCACTGGGGGGGTGTTATAACACTTAACTAGGAAGCTGCAGTAGCGTCTCTGTGTGCGTCTCTCTGCTCCCTTCTTCCCCTCCCCTCTTTATAGAATTCTATGGGCAACAGCTGTAACCTGATACCTTAGGGTACAGATTTTATCAATAAATTCAGAGTGAGTTCACAAATTAGGAGGGGGGGGGGGGAGGCTTGAAAAGGCTTTGTTCAAATTTCCGTTCCAGTTTTCCATTCTGCTCTGTTATAGGAGTAGAAGAGTGAAAAACCGGAAGCGCCCGTTCTTTGCATGATGGACACCAAAGGCACCCGACTGAACATATTGACTTTAATGGGTTTTGTCGGGTTTCCGTCAAGGTGTCCGTCATTTACCGGATAAAATAGTGGTTTGTACTATATCAATTTATCAAGTGGCTGAGACATTTTTGGAAAGCAATCACGCCTAATATACTGTTGAATTTTCCTATCAGGCTGAAGATGGCTCACATAGAACATCTATCTATGAGAGCCGTCTTCAGGCTTACCAGAACCGCTGATCGCAGTCGAATGTGCAAAGCGCTCAGCGCTTCTACATCTTTGTTTCAGCAACGGTGGGAGTCTTAGCACCCCCACCAAACCAACCTTGTGATATGTCTCTGAGATATCAAAAGCTTGATGACAGTGTAGTCAGAAACGGATCTTTATCTGGCTTCTCATAACAAGGAAATTGATGTCTAATGCCCCTTCTAACTTATTGTAAGTGGATACATTTAATCAATAAAATGATCAGTTATAAATATGGTATATTTTTCAAATGGTCCTTTATTTTGGGCTATTTGGAGACCATCCTTACCCCAGTAGAAAAAGTTTTTGTGCAGATTTTTGTGGTAGTTTTTTATTTTCTTCCCCCTTTCTCGCTTCTGAGATTCTCTTTTCTCGTGAATGTGTTTCACCGAGGTGGGTGGCTGGGTGCGGAAGAGAGGTGGTATCCCGGTATTATTGGTATCTAATTTTTTTTTTTATATGTGTGCTTTTGGGGAAAAAAATGTATAATAAAAATTATTATTGTCAAAAATAATAATTCTCCCATAAATAGCAATGCCAAATATATATTATGTAACATATGCCGTTCATACAGCGAAAATAAAACTCTCTTCTAGTTTTAAATGGATGCATCCTCAGCACTTGGATGATAGTTATCCAGGTACAGACATTTTTCAGTGAAAGCGCAAAGGCAGATAGGTCCAGAGTAAAACAGCCAAAAATTGGTGGCCAGGGGTAATCGCCGTATGTTTAAGGAAAACGTACATGTGTGACAGGAAGGCATTCAACTGATGCCAATGCAAAATGTCAAGCAGGATGTCTTATACTAGTTTGTGTGGGTTCATAGAGGTATGCACTTTTAGAGTGATGGGGATTTATTTTATTTTTTTCGTTTTTTAGTTCTTCCCCCCCCCCCACTCTACATGGGGAATCCCTGTTATGTCGTTAATTACCTTTTTGGGATCACTAGCAACTGCCCAAATGCATTAGCGGTAGCTTCAGCATTCGGGGACACAGCGCTCAATATGGGGACCATGAAACTAACCTGTTAATTTACGTTGTGTGGGTGGAGACTTGGCTTCAAATAGTATGGTTAGTATGCTTAAAAATGTGGTCCCCATGAGCTTCAGGAGTGTAGCTTTAGATTAGATGCCGTTCCATTTGCTATCCGTTTGTCCACAGACTGGGTATGTATACATTGATCTTATACTCCTATCTCACAAGGACAGACCTGCAACAGCTCTGACAGAGGAGCCCTGTACATGTTGTAGCTGTTTGCAGATCTAGAATTGTAACACAATGTACATTACAAAGCGTTAGGACTTGATGTGCTATGTGACATATATGTAAATGACTACAGAACCGCTTTGTTGAGCAAGGCTGTTAAATGGTCCCCGCCTAAAAGGGAAAGTGGACTACTTTAAGCATGACCTAGGAATAGGTTTGTCACACTTGTTAGGATGTTTGCCAGTTTATAGTGAGACCGTCTGGCATGTACTAATATTAGTATAGACAGACCTATAATTATAAGCTGCGAGACTGCTGGAAATGATTGAAGTGTCTCTTCCTTGCAGCCTGGTTGAGTAGGAGATAGGGCGCCTTCATTATTTGGTATCTGCCTATGACCGAGTATAAACTTCACAGATCACATTTCTTTAGACAATTACAGTATTCACGTTACACAATTTATGTTCAAAATTCCACTGTGCAGTGCTGACTGAACCCTTAAATAATTAACTACTGCATTTACTACGTGTTCCAGATGTCTGGTATTATATTATATAGGTTAGAGATGTACTATATAGCTATGCTGCTTGGGTTACATATAAAATATTGTTCCGTCTGCTGTTAAATATGTTGGTTATTAAAGCCATTTCAGGAGTCCCGTGTCTAGGAAAAATCTATAAATCAAAGTCTTCAGCTTTAAACTATGAATTCACCCTTTAGGGTCCCTAGGCGTCTGCAGTTGGGAGCAACTCCTAGTATAGCGCTCAGGCTTCCTGTAGGAAAGCACTGTGTATGCTCCCTGGTCGAGTATTTCAGAAACATATGTTAAATAACACACGTCACTGCTTTACGGTTTGGGGCATTAAGGTTCAATTTCCAAATGTGAGAAACGGCATACATGAAGTTGTAATATGAAAACGTGTGACTTTCTACCCTAGTGTTTTGTTGGATGTGCAATAAGTTCATATTCATAATATCCCCTTTTTCAAAATTTTCTAGGTTTCCAAGGTGAATGGAATAACCCGGTTAAAATCGGGCTCTAATGCAGTCGGTGCCAAAAAGACTAGAGAAGCAAGACCTTCACCGTCCAAAACTGTGAAGTACACTGCAACGGTGACAAAGGGAACTGTCACGTACACCAAAGCCAAGAAGGAACTGGATAAGGCAACCAAACTGAATCACAACAAAACCAGTTCATCTATTCACCACACAATCTCAGGAACCACAGAAAGCAGCAATGCAAAAACTCGTAAACAGGTGCTATCTCTGTCCACATCCAAGCCCAACTGTGCCACTGGTATTAGCTGTGTCAAGGTGAATGGCAAGTTGAACAAAAAGACATGCACTAGGGAAGAGGGAAGGCAGCTAAGGGAAGGACTGCGCAACTCAAAAAGACGTCTGGAAGAGGCAAACCCCCCCGACCAGACACAGCCTTTGGTAAAGAAAATTAAAGTATCCGTCAGCTTGCCGGAGGTTAGAAGCAAGAGGCTAGCGGCGGAGAAACAGGTGCTTAATGGACAAGTAAAGAAAGATGTGGAGAGAAACAGGCCAAAGCGGGCCTCTGCAGTCAAGAGCACACTAACTACACAAACCCGCAGTAAGACGGAAGATGCTGGCTGTGAAAATCGCTCTACCTCGCAGACAGATTCGTCGCACAAATCTCTGGACGCCACAAAACCTGAAAAAATTGCTGGGAAGTCCAGGTGTGTAGCTATGTGTGAGATTCCTGTCCTCCGACCCTCTGCCAAGGAGTTTCATGACCCATTGATCTATATTGAGTCCATCCGGACAAGAGTGGAAAAATATGGGATGTGCACGGTGATTCCCCCAACAGATTGGAGACCAGAGTGTAAACTGAATGACGAAATGCGCTTTGTGACACAAATCCAACACATCCACAAGCTTGGTCGACGCTGGGGCCCCAATGTGCAGCGGATGGCCTGCATCAAGAAGCACCTCAAATCTCAGGGCATCACCATGGATGAGCTTCCTCTTATAGGTGAGGGCATAACAGAGGTTAAGCTTCATGTGACATCTTTTCTCAGTTCTTCTTCTTCACACTTGTTCTTTCCCAATAGCACCAGCACAGGGGAAGCTAATTTATAAATTTCGTTTGTTACACAAACGTATATTTTCAGACTCTATTAATATCTTTCACTTGTTATCTATAGGAGGCGTATACATTTGTTTTTATACAGACCAGTAATTTTAGGGAATTTCCTTTGCTCATGTTACTTCTGACTTCAGAAGAGTATTCTTGTGTAGTTCCTCTGTAGTAGTCCAGAAATGTCTATGCATTCTATTTAGGAAACCTAAGCTTCTGAAATGTGTGCACACCATGTGCTGATTTTAATTTTTTTTCATGATTATCTACATGATCTTTAACTTCTTCAATGAAGCAGCAAGCCCAAGAAATTGCATGTGATCAATTTTAAGTCCTGAAGGAATGTCAATCACATCTAGACATTGTCTTTGCTCCTTCTCATTATTCTTTGCTCCACTTTATGCTTCATCCGGGATTTCTTTTGTCGCATTTCATGATTATTTTAAATATGTGTGTCGTAAGATTTTGTATGTGGTCTGTGTGTCATCCCATCCTAGGGTATGCTCTTTTCCATCCCTCACAGTTTTAAACTATTGCTTGCACGTTTTACCTTGCCACTGCTCCGAGCTTTCTGCATTTGGATGTTTCACTTCTTTCATGACTGATTTATCGGTAATGCACCTGCGCACACAGCTGATTTCCTGTCCAGATTTGCAGGCAGAAGATCCGCAGCAAAAGACTAGCAGATGAGATTTAAAATAAATCTGATACACATGCTGCTGAACAGTTTCTGCACGGAAATAAGAGCATGCTGCAAATTTATAAATCCACAGCATGCATTCTGTTCGAAATGTTAATTGTGGATTTCACCCATTTCAATGTAGAAGGGGTGGAAATCCGCTGTGTGTGGGTACCCTGAGACCACATGCACACAATGTAGATTTTCCTCTGGCAAATTCGCATCGTAATACAGTGCCAGCAAAGTAAATGAGATTTCAAGTAATCTCATCTACGTTTCTTCCACATAAGAATTCCACAACGTGTGCATGTAGCCTAACCCACAGTCATTCTTAACCTTTTGCATAAATGTCAAAATCCAAACCGTGAGGATCTATCTCTTTTTTTTTTTTTATTTCTTCTTTACTCAATTAAAAATATTTAGAATTTTAATTGAAAAATACAAAGGAACTACAAATGAATGACATTATGAATAACTGCACATCACTTTTTTCGTATCAACTTCCAAGCTTGTTGGACCACAAACCAGTGCTCCCATGGATATCTCTTACAAGTCATGGGCCAACTCCTTGGCCTACATGTTTTGCTGTTCATGCAGTGTCCTATGTATCTTAGTCGAAATTTCCATTCTGTTCCCAACAAGGTCTATGGTTTATTTAAAGAGGCTCTGTCATCACATTATAAGTGCCCTATCTTCTACATAATGTGATCGACGCTGTAATGTAGATTACAGCAGTGTTTTTTATTTAGAAAAACGATCATTTTTTAAGGAGTTATGACCTATTTTAGATTTATGCTAATGACTTTCTTAATGAGCAACTGGGCATTTCTTTTGACCAAGTGGGCATTTTAAAGAGAAGTGTATGACGCTGACCAATCAGCGTCATACACTTCTCTCGATTCATTTACTCAGCACATAGTCATCTTGCTAGATCATCATGTGCTGTCACTTACTCACACATTAACGTTACTGAAGTGTCTTGACAGTGAATAGACATCGCTTCCAGCCAGGAGGCGATGTCTATTCATAATCCCGACACTTCCGTAACGTTTGTGTGGGACTTACAGCACAGCACATCAAGATCAGGCTGTGCTGTCATTTACAGCGTGATCTTGCGAGATCACGCTTGCTGTCATTAACTCCCACACAAATGTCACTGAAGTGTCGGGATTGTGAATAGACCTCACGTCCTGGCTGGAAGTGATTTCTATTCACTCTCCAGACACTTCAGTAAAGTTAATGTGTGAGTAAGTGACAGCACATCATGATCTAGCAAGATCACTATGTGCTGAGTACATGAATGGAGAGAAGTGTATGACGCTGATTGGTCAGCGTCATACACTTCTCTTTACAATGCCCACTTGGTCAAAAGCTAAAAAAACGCCCAGTTGGGCATTAAGAAAGTCATTAGCATAAATCTAAAATAGGTCATAACTAGTCAAAAATGATTGGTTTTCTAAATAAAAAACACTGCTGTAATCTACATTACAGCGCCGATCACATTATGTACAAGATAGTGCACTTATAATGTGGTGACAAAGTCTCTTTAAAGAGGGAATGAGGGAGCAATGTACTAGGATGATTGATCCAATATGTCACCTTTATCGCAAATCGCTTCAAAATGATGTTTCGTAATATGTCATATAACAAATGAAGACATTGCAGGTTGGATAGTATGATTTTCCAGCTAGTGGCTTACATAGAAGAAAGGGGGCCTTATAGCAAGATGAAAATGGACCCCCCAATATAGTTTCAGGTTTTGTCACACAAGACAGTTGTTTGTTTTCCAGGACCCTTGGGTCTATTCCTCACCCCCTTCTTGCTAATAATTTAGATCTTCTGGGGAGTCCTGCACAGATTCTTGCCACCAAGTAGCAAAGGAGATAGGACTAACCAAGGCTGGCCCCCTTACTTTAAGGACTGCTTAGCAGCCGCATGGTCTGCCTATATGGTATATGCGCCCCGTCTTTCCAGTAATGGCACTTTATCTAGTGTATGCTATGCTGCTTGTTCGTTTTGCTCTCTATTTAATGGTGGACAATGTCATAATTATAATCCAGCTGCTGTGATTTTTGTGGCTATTTGTTCATGATGGTACATAGCCCCCTCATTCTCTCACGTTCTTGCTAATGATAATGCTTTAATGACAATGGTAGGAACAGAAGAGTTTGGATCCAGCGTAGATTTAAGAGGTAAAATGGAACAATGTTCCAAGTTTAATGAGCCATGACTAAGGACGCGTGTAGCGTTTGAAACGCGTAGGCTCTACCTACTATAGGATATCTTTCCCTTACACGACCAGGACTGCACATCTTTTAAACTCTCATCCTGGTGATTTTTCTCTCTTTTTTAAAAAAGAAAAATATATATATATTTTTTCTCATTAAACTTGGAACATTGTTCCATTTTACCTCTTAAATCTACGCTGGATCCAAACTCTTCTGTTCCTACCATTGTCTACAAATCGTGTGCCGACACGAGGATCCGTGCCAGATGACACAAATCTGCCATATAAGGTGAGCTGGAGGTCGCTATTGTTCTACATTTTGCTTTAATGACAATGTTTGTATTTCATAACCTTTTTTTTTTCAATGTAAAATCCTTGATGCATGATCCATAATCCATGTTGGTGCCTTCATAAGCCCCTTCATGTGACTAGCTGAACAATCTAGCTGTTCGTGTTTCCTTTTCTCTGTAGTCCGACCACACAGACAAATTCAAACATTTTTATTTTATTTCAAAGTTTGACATTGTATTCCTTCCCTGGCAAATTTGTTTCTAAGGGTAAGGCCACACGGAGCGGCCCTGAAAACAGGGTCACGACGTGGCCAACAACCGCGCTGGCACCATGTTCGGAGCGGCAGTCAAATACCGTTAATGGCCGCTCGTTATTGCGGGTAAAACGTCCCTTTACCTGCAAAATCATCCATAAAGGGTGTATTAATTAATGGCCGCACAATTTTGCAGGTAAAGGAAAGTTTTACCCGCAGTAACACGCGGCCGTTAACAGGGTATTTGACAGCCGCACCGAACATGGTGCCGAAGGGTTTGTTGGCCGCGTCGGGACCCTGTTGGGGCTGCTCCGTGTGGCCTTACCCTGAAGTTGCATGTTTGATCTAATGTATGTAAATATTAGTTTTTGCAAAACCTGATCTGTTAAGCACAATCTGTTTTCTACCGATTAATGAGAAAATGGATCACTATCTAAGTGCTTATTGATGCACTAAGATTGATCAAGGTTTTCAGTCCTACCTCTATTTTCTCACCAAATGTACGTGTGTCAGCACAGACGTATGGATGTCCACTATCTTTCTGGCTAAATAGCGGGATATTCTGCATATACATCTTCAAGCAATGCTCGGCATATGCAAGAAAAAAAAATATAAAGAAGATGCAGTTATATTTATTTTAATATTTCAAAAAAATTGAGGCAACTATCCTGTTGAAAACAAAAAGAAAAAAAATCTGCTATTTAATTGATTTCCTAATATCACAAAATGCCGTTTAGAATTTCCTACCAAATTGACTACAATTTCCAGAATGTTGATGTTTAAAGAGGCTCTGACACCAGTTTATAAGTGCCCTATCTCCTACCTAATCTGTAATGTAGATAACAGTGGTTTTTATTTTGAAAAATGATCATTTTTGAGCAAGTTATGAACAATTTTAGATTTATGCTTTTATGATTTTTTTTTTTAACTATTTACCAAGTGGGCGTTGAAAAGAGCAGTGTATGACGCTGACCAATCAGCGTCATACACTCCTCTTCATTATAGCCCAGCTTGTTTCACTGCACAGCGTGATCTCGCGAGATCACGCTGTGACGGGAATTCCTCCCACAGGTCCTTCAGCGGAGCGATGGAAGACTGAACAGATATCGCTTCCAGCCGTGCCAGTACGTTTATCCGAATCTGCAGCGGCTGGAGGCAATATCTGTTCAGTCTTCCATGGCTCCGATGAAGAACCTGTCTTCCATGGGTCCGATGAAGAACCTGTGGGAGGATGTCCCGTCACAGCGTGATCTCGCGAGATCACACTGTGCAGTGAAACAAGCTGGGCATTAATGAAGAGAAGTGTATGACGCTGTTTGGTCAGCGTCATACACTTCTCTTTACAACGCCCACTTGGTAAAATGTAAAACACGCCCAGTTGGTCATTAAGAACTAATTAGCATAAATTTAAAATTGTTCATAACTTGCTCAAAAATGATCGTTTTTCAAAATAAAAACCACTTATCTACATTACAGCGCCGATCACATTATGTAGGAGATAGGGCACTTATAATCTGGTGACAGAGCCTCTTTAAAGTCTTTCCAAAAGTACCGTGGTTGCTGACCAATTTTCTGCATGCTGACACTACCATGCAGATATATAACAGATATATATATATATATATATATATATATATTCAGGGTTGTCACAAGTTTTGCTGGGGATTCATATAAGTATACCATTAAGAGCGCACATAACGTGCGGCAGGTTAGAAGGGGTGGGTTGGTGGGTTAGATTTAAGTATCCATTTTTTAAGCCGACTTTAGAAGAATCACGTGGTGGAATACAGAATTCCAAGAGCAGCAGACTAGTTCTCTCTTTTTTGTAAATGACAATGCCCAGGGATTGTATTCCTGTGGCTCTCTTCTCACTTGTGGCAACCCTAAGTTCCTTTGTGGAGTTTCCAATGAAACCACAAATGTTTTTACGGAATATTTAAATCTTATCTCTCTCTGTTTCTTTGTGGCGATATGCCTACTAGGCATTCAAGAATCTTTTTCAGCGCTTTGTCCAGACGGAAGACCGGGCCAGATTTAGATTGTAAATGGAATCTTTAATACATCGCCACCATGCTGATGCACAGACAGAGTGGGGTTATGTATTATAATCTTCATCTTACTGATCTTTCAGAAGGAAAGCATTTATCAGTATAAGCTCCTGAGCAGTGTATCTTGATCTCTGCTGCCTTATGGTGTGGGGAACATACCAGCAAGCACCTCTGAGAATAGGCCTGCGGCCAGGGTACCTCTCACTTCTAATGTTAGTCAAGACCTTTGTGGATGTGGTAAGTTGAAATATGTAAACCAAAACCACCGGGAAAGAAAAGTAAGCCAATCACTTTTTTTTTTTTTTTCTGTATCTCCTGTGCATCCTACAATCCAACTCGGGAATTTCTGCAGTTATCTCTGCATGTATCCAGGCCTTCCTCTGGTTACTTCTCATTTCCTAAACCATAGTTTTGCCCCGTTATGTTAGCCGTTTTTGTGTTTACTAACCATTATGTAGGGAGTTGCTCCTGATATACTGAATTATAATCATGAGCGCTTCATATATTGTTGACACTCGTAGATGCTGCTTATTATAGGACATCTTTAGTTCTTGTTCAACAATGAGAATAGGATGGAGGTGTCCGACGTTTACAGATTCTATTCTTTGTAGGGTTATGACCTATTTATTTGCTTAGTTGACCCAGCACTAGCTAGCCTTCCATCTAAAGCGATTTGATGAGTCTTTTGGTGCCTTCTGTAATGTTTGATTTTGGAAGGAGCAATAAATGATTGATTTTATTTGATTGATTGATTAAAAGATTCAATACAGAGTGTGGATTTAACCGCTTTTGTCAACTTTTACTCTTGCCAAAATTAAGCAGATGTTCTACACAGCTCTATTATAATTTGTAGGACACCTGGCAGATATTGAAGTGCTGAGTATTGTATAGTCTTATGAAGCCTCGGACCTCAGGCAAGAACCCAAAAATGTGTTTTTAATACAGACACAAATTGTACTGTCTAATTATGCTTTCTTGTTTCCCTCACAACCTTATTATATATAGGCGGCTGTGAGTTAGATCTAGCTCGGTTTTTCCAACTCATCAATGAAATGGGAGGCATGCAACAAGTGACGGACCTCAAGAAGTGGAACAAATTAGCTGACATGCTCCGCATCCCTAAAACCGCGCAAGATAGACTGGCAAAGCTGCAGGAGGCCTACTGTCAATACCTTCTCTCCTATGACTCCCTTTCGCCCGAGGAGCACAAGAAACTGGAGAAAGAAGTTCAACTGGAGAAAGATAGCCTGGAGAAGAAGAAAGGTCCACTGGAGAGCCATGCTGAGAATGCATACAGATTACATTTGCTCCCAAGGTATGAGCCCAAAAATGGACTAATTAATGGAGTGGTGCACCGTAATGGCCTACGTGGGAAGCTGAAAGAATTGGATGTGCCTCTGAAAAACGGCAGGCGAAGACTGTTTGCTCAGGAAAAAGAGTGCACAGAAGAGGAACCCGAAGATAGAAGTTTATTTGGTGACCTTCACAAGTGCAGTTACAAAGTAAGTAGAACTCTCTCAAGCCATAATTTCATACATAGATTTGCTGACTCAGATCATATTAAACTCTGACGCAAACATTGCATTAGGCAAAGGTTATTGTATAGAAAACTGTTTAAATGGGTTGCACCGCTTCATAAATTAGGCGCATCTTTTTTCAGCGCTCTTTAGAATGACCGGTGTCTGAAATACCAATCTTAATAAATTCCCCCTATGTCTGTTAAACTGATTTAGAGCTCTGGATCAGAAAAACTGAGGCCTAAACTCTGTAAAGATATATTCGGAAAATAATCAGGAAAAGATTTTGGACCATTTAGAGTAAAAAAACAAAGAAAATGGTGTTCAAGCCACATTCACTTTAAAACATAATGAAAGATTCTCTAATCCTTTGTTACTTAAAGGGGTTTTCCCACAGGATATGTCATAAATGTCAGATAGATGTTTGTCCCACCTCTGAGACCCGCACCTATCTCTAGAACGGGGCCCCTAAACCCCATTCTACTGCTCTGTGTTGTGACTGAAGTGTGTGAATTCCGACCATGAATCACAGAAACAGTGTAACTCGCTGAGCTACGCTGTTTCCGTAACTCCCATAGTAGTGAATGGCAGTTATGGGAGCAGGGTAGCATGCGAGCTACGCGGTTTCTGTAACTACTATTCAATTCTAGACCTACGGAAACGGCGTAGCTCAGCGACTTACTGTTTCTGTGATTCATGGTCGGAATTCACACGATTCAGCCACAACACAGAGCAGTAGAATGGGGTTTAGGGGGCCCCATTCTAGAGGTAAGTGCAGGTCCCAGAGGTGGGACCCGCATCTCTCTGATATTTATGACCTATTCTGTGCATATGTCATAAATGTGTCTGATGGGAAAAACCCTTTAAGTTTTGGCACTTAGCTTGTTCTGTTTTCTTCTGAATCGAAGAGATGTAAGTGCAGTTTGCAACACAGATTCTGACCCTTTGTTTCATTGAGTTTCTTTGCCAAGTTTGTTCCTTTGAGGTGTGGCCATTTTATATCCTGTTTTTCTTACTTCTTACGATGAAGTAAGGCAGTAGTAAAATTCCATGCACTCCTAACTTATCCGCTATATATTGGGAGTCAGTGCTCCAAAAATAGAAAGGAAATCAGGCAATAAGTCTAATAAGTAATCATTATCCTGCCTATTTTGTTAGGGGCTCCACAAGTTAATTACAATTTTAGCATAGTTAGCCATACTTTATATACAGTTTTTTTCTGCCCGTGCATATTTTTCACATGACCGGTAAATTTATGCCTGTGCAATGAAATGTCTTACAAAACCTGAATATATACAGAAATAAGTTGCTAAAATAATGTTGTTGTAAATTTGTCCATTTCTAAGAACAAGTGATATGTCCACTTCGTATATGGTTCCCTTCACAAATGTCCGCCCCCCGTTATATGATATCCTTCTGTATAGTAAGATAACGTTGGAAGGAAACTGATGAAAAAACTGATCCCATAGCTTCCTACGGGAATAGTTTTGTGTCCGGTGGTATCCGTTTTGACTCCAGACATCTCCCTGTGCTGGACATACATATGTTGCATACAGTATGTGGCTAGCATTGCTATTGATAGTGTTTTCTGTTCAGCTGGCATATGCGGTGCAGTATTTTGGGTCGATGTAATAATGTGTTTTTTTTGCCCGCAGAGTCTTTCAGTTCGGCTGTGGACATCAGACAACTTTGTCATCAGTTGTGTCTGGCTCAGGTAGAAAATAACTGGCCGGATAAAACTGATGTATGTGAACCCAGCCTTAGTGGCACTGCATCGTAACTGACAGCTGCTGCCGTTTAGCATCTTGTTTTCATCAACTCTTTGTATCTGCCTGTTCCTCAATAGAGAGGGCTGTTTTTATTCATCATGGCGATCATGGGTATTTTCTAAAAGTATGCAAGCAATTCACTATGTGGACATTCACTGTTCTACAGTTTATGTAGCAAAGCAATTGTCTGCACAATAACTTATTTTTTTAATCGTGGTTTGCTAAATTAATGTCTTTTTTTAAATCTATTATAATCCACTCGGCTGACCGCTCCCGACTCCCCCATATACATGCACACTCGGCATGCATGTATGTTCAATTGGGAGAGGGATATAAAACGGGCTTATCTTCTGAAGGAACAGGCACATTCTAAATTCACCATGCTCAATCCTTTTTTTCCCCCAATATCTGCCGTCAGAGGAGGGATACCCCCATACACGTTAGATATTCCGCCGGTCCTGCTGCAATCTGTGGGTTCAACGAACTTTCATCTAATGTGTAATGGACATCATTACAGACAGAGACCGGTCTTATCTGAGGCTTATGTGGAGGAGGAGAAATAGCTGATCACATGGGACGCATATAGATCTTTTTGAAATATGTTTTGAATGCAGTATGGGACCGAATAAGATCAAATGAAAAGAGGAGCAATTTCTGTTTTTTTCTATATTTCCTACATTTAGGCTTCTTTCCTACAATCATGAAATTTGACAAAACTGAGATTGATGCTTTTTTTCCAATATGTGATTCTCATTCAGTTTTTGCTGTCTACAGGGAAGGTCTATGTCGCTTACCACCTTCTTCCGAACCGCAAGAAACGTCATGAACATGTGCTTCAGCAAAGAGCCGACAATAGCAGAGGTTGAGGTGAGCAAATAACTGTTCACTCTTGCAGTGTCTAGTAAGATAATGGGACGTAGTCGGGGGCCGGGAAGAGACAGCCGTATACTCTGAGGTAAAGCTTTGGAATACATACACTTGTGCTGGTACTGACCAATACCAGAGAACACGCGTTTGTAGCAGTGTCTGTTTTTCTGTATAGTTTGAGAAATATTGTGGATTTCCCCGAGGTAATAAGACTGATGATGGTATTACAGTCCATATGGAATATTCATATTGTATCTGACCTGGATAATAGAGCAGCTGCTAGCAATAATCGTTGGTGTACATGATATTTATGTTCTTGTTGGGCTGTCTAAAACTTCTAGAACCAAATAAATCTTGTCCTCTGAAATGGGATTGTGAAATGTGAAGGAGCTTCGACAGCAGCCGCATTATGTTATGAGGTCATTTTAGGACATTGCACAGAACAAGCTGCATATTCTGATCCTGCCATTGTGCCTTACTGACAGATTGAAGCTTTTAATATGTATATATGTGTAGAAATAACAAGTGATGACTTTGAGCTACAGTGGAATATTTATTAATACAAGTGAGAGAGACGCAGACTGTAGCGGTGTGGTAGGGGCCCCAACACCTTTCATGGCGTCGCAGCTGGGAGAGGATTGTACTTGGATTAAATGAAATTGGTATGGGGGAAAATTGTGCCTCAACCCGGCTTTATCGCCTGAAAATATAAGCCTTAAATGCTGCGGTCTTCATTACTTCTCACTGCGTTGGTCTATATACTGTGAATCATACGTGCTCTGGCTTTCATGAGGCAGCGCGGTCTGTTTTTTCCATTGAATTCTAAAACCGTAATAATTTCAGACAATGGTTTATCAGGCTTCTGATAATGATAACTTGGAGTAAATATTGAAATGATTCCTTCTGTTTGCTGATGTTTTTATAATTATAGATGTTTTAAAGAAAATGTTGATTTTTACATAACATGCAAAACGGGCCTATACTTTATGGGGGGTTGAGAGAATGGAATTTGTATGGGTGTCTAATCTTCTGGTATCTAACATTTTGGGGTTATCTATTGATGATCGTGAGAAAAAAAATTGACTTCTGTCGTGATTTTATTGTCTCCTAATGTCCATTTCTGCTTTAACGTAGATATTTATGCAACTGTACAGTTTCAAATATGGTCTAGTTGCATTTGCCAATCTGTAGGGGTAAATATTCCTATGTATCAGGCTACTGCCTTTTAAATTGATCAAGTTCTCTGACTCCCCCTTTTTTTTTTTTGTTTACACTTGTTCACATCATTTGTGTATGAAGCGTAGAAGAACTTTCTTCGATTTCACTGATTGGTGAAACTGGTCTAGGGTCATGCCAATGCTTAATCCTCCCTAAAAGCATAGCCTGGAAATGGAGTGCTGCAAGTGAACGATGCCAGCTTTTCCCATAGAAAAGATTGTGTTTAGCAATAGGAAAACTGTTTTCACCTAGCATCCGATAGTTCAGATCATCCATATTCAGAAGGCTGCGCAAAGATTTGATTGCTTCTTATGCATTTTTTTTCCCTTTATTCACAAAAAGTAAGAACTGAATCTAAAGCCATAAAAAAGCTTAAAAGCTCATATGTGTTTTCTTAATAACATGAGACACCCCAATATTAATACTAATCATAATAACACTACTTTCATTATTTCAGCAAGAGTATTGGCGTATTGTTGAGCAGAAGACTTGCCATGTTTCTGTGCATTGTGGAAAGGTTGACACAAAGACACATGGCAGTGGATTTCCTGTGGGTAAAGCGGAGCCCTTCGCAAGGTGAGTAGACTTTCACGTGGTCCTCCTTTATCACAATGAACTGGGCAGACGCTCATACGTTATCCTTTTATGTTTTATAGGCATGGATGGAATCTCACAGTCCTTCCTAATAATTCAGGATCCATCCTGCGACACCTTGGTGCTGTGCCTGGTAAATTTTTAACATTTGTCGTCTGTTTTTGTTGTGTGTTTTTTTTATTCACAAATTGTACTTCTCGTATAGCTTACTATATAAGGTTAATTTCCCTGTCTAGTGATTATTAGAGAAATGCATAGTCTATTCATAGTATGTAAGTTATATATTGATGCTGCATTTACCATGCATTTAGGTCATCCACATGATCGTGAGCATCAGACGTGCCAAATTACTTTTGGAGTTGAGTTATGTGAAACCCCTTCAAAGAGACGTTCCACACAGTCAAGAATTTTATACTTGGATGTGATAAACATCTACATTCAATGTGACATTAGAAAGAAAAACAAATTGTGTGTATAATATATATATATATATATATATATATATATATATATATATATATATATATATATATATATACAAAATACATATATATATCCCATTTACAGTCTTAAACCATGCACCATGATGATTTCAGTGCCAAATAAAATGGTTTCCAAGTCAGTCCCCTGTGTACCCGACTGCTATCTCATGGCACAGATCATGCATTGTGGATAATTGTAAGGAAAAATGTTGCCCCTGTTTTAATAAACCACCTCACACACATTAGTAGCAGGAGTGTATATGTCCTGCACTCACCCCTGGCATCACTTCCACTGTTTCTGCAGTAGAGCTGCATACCTTATTGATCGTCCAGCCCCTTACATTGGGTATTGCAATGATGCCAATACCTTTTTAAATATTTTAGTCACTTCAAAATTTGCATAAATGGCAATTGTATGGACAAAAAAATATGGTATGGATCAGCATGTTGGCCGGCTTTATGGTCTACTGATAAAATGTATTTTTTTCAGTTGTCTTTTCTAGATTTTTTTTAATTGTTCTCCCATGTATTGCAATTTATTATGCATGTATTATGTTTTCATACTTTATTTTCTGGTTCCAGGAGTAACAATTCCTTGGCTTAATATTGGCATGGTTTTTTCTACCTCATGCTGGTCTCGAGACCAAAATCACCTTCCCTACATTGACTACTTACACACTGGTGCTGATTGCATTTGGTAAGTGTCGAGAGGTTTATGTGCCCGTCACCTGCATAACAATTGTCTTTCACTATTAGTTTAGTAATGCTTGATGCGCAATACTATGGAAATAGCGAGCGAGATATAGCAAAACTGGAGTAGCTGCCCATGACAACCAATCAAGTTGCTGGTTTAATTTTTTCTAAAGACCTCTGAAAAATGAAAGGTGGAATCTGATTGGTTGCCATGAACAACTACTTCACTTTTTCATTCCACCAGTTTTGATATATATCCTCCAATGTGTTTACTCCAAGTTTGTGTTGGCATTTAATAGCACTTTACCGCAGTAGTTTGAAATGGCAATCCTTTATTTTTCCAGATTAGTAAATAAATTGTATTCCATCGCTCTGACATTTAGATTGTACATCATCTAGATTACTGTGTTTGGTGGATATTTTTCATTTCGTCCTGTAGTGGTCACTACATACATTAAGCTTCCTATACGTACACACACATACAGAGAATAGTTTACACAGGGAGCCTGCCTAATATTCTACCCTTCTAAACCATATGTTATTTACTCTGAAAGTTTATTTTTCTTGGCAACCATCCCATGTGTACACTAGCATGTCTAAACAGATCAGGTTTGTGAACAAGTGCTGTGTGTTCAGAGCATCTGGATATATGTATACTGCATTTCCAATAGGAGGGAAGTAAGCTGAGCCGTAGATTATGTACACGTCACCGGTTACTTTTCATGGTAGAAAAAGCTAGTTTTCCGCGCTAGTAATGGTAATCTGATTAACATATACGTTTGCTAGTTGCGTATTATTGCCATATGATTTGGCGGGTACCTATTGTTACTTACCTCTGTATATTGACGCGTCTTCACTATAGCAGAAAGCCGCACCGATACCGGTGTCAATGTGGGAAATCACAATGAACAGGGAATGCTGTGCTTTTAAAAAAAAAAACCTGCACAATGCACTGCTGGTACCAAATACTGGTATTGCATTATGTAAATCCACCTAACCGGTAGATAATGTTATACTATTACTATGTATAAGTAGACATGCTGGGCCTTATGTATGACAACTAGCACAGACAAAAATATAGGCACCGTCCATAACAGAAATATTAGATCTTGTGCTAAAAAAAATAGCCTCTAGAATGAGCAACTGCTCCGTCTTTTGTATTGATTTCATATGTCAATGCTTTTGTGTACGTTTATTGACGCAATCGCAAAGCAAGTACCAGAATTCACATGAATGCAGCCTTTCTTACTGTTTACTTGAATGGGTTTTCCTCTCATACGTTATGACATAGGATATGCTATAATGTAGGTAACCGTGCAGGGATCTGATAGATGGGCCATACAACGATCCCCGGATTATAGGCCTCGCACAGACCATGTGCATTAATATAGAATTGGACCCCGCTGTGCTGCTATTACAATAATCCGCTGTGTTGTGCCACAGGTATTGCATTCCTGCTGAGGAAGAGAGCAAACTTGACAAAGTGGTACATACTCTACTCCAAGCCAATGGTACTCCTGGTCTTCAAATGCTTGAAAGTAACGTCATGGTAAGTCGGTTCTGTGCCCACTTGGCAACATGCACTGCTCAGGACACAATCGGACTGTATTTGGTATTGATTGGTTATTGATAAACATGGGACTTGTGACTTTGTAAGTTTATAATTGATAGACACGTGGCTCGTGACTTGTACCAAATAAACCTGAATGGGACTCCAACTGCTTACCAGTTGCACCAGCTATGGCAGCAGAGTTGAGTGGCAGACTCGCAACACCTACCCTAAAGGGAACCCTACATTTGCCGTAATAGAAAAATAAAAGTAATGCCGTTTGACGTTTTGATAATGACCATGTTTTCCTTCCCTGCTCATTATATGGCTGTGGATGTGATCATTCGAATTGTATATATAGAAATATTGCTGCCCTGACATGCGTATTTACTGGACAACTAGCGATCGGTCAGCCTTTGCTTATCATTTCTGACATAATAGCATACCACTACAAATATTGCTTAGTGTTTGGAATTGTCCAGCTAACACTTTGTTTTTCCTGCAGATCTCCCCAGAGGTGCTTTGCAAAGAGGGGATCAAGGTGCACCGTACTGTACAACAGAGCGGACAGTTTGTTGTCTGCTTCCCAGGATCCTTTGTGTCAAAAGTGTGCTGTGGCTACAGTGTTTCTGAAACTGTGCACTTTGCTACCACCCAGTGGACAAGCATGGGCTTCAAAACTGCCAAGGTATACATGAATACTTTACAGATCTGCCTACTTTCAATCCAATGTCATTAATGTATAGTGAGTATCTGCGATCCACATAATAAGGGTATGTTCACACGGCAGCGTCCGTTACGGCTGAAATTACGGGGCTGTTTTCAGGAGAAAATGGCTCCGTAATTTCAGCCGTAATGGCATGTTGAGGCGCTTTTTCGCTGCGTCAATTACGGACGTAAATGGAGCTGGTTTTCCATGGAGTCAATGGAAAACTGCTCCATTTACGTCTGAAGAAGTGACAGGTACTTCTTTGACACGGGCGTTTTTTTACGCCCCGCGTTTTGACAGCGGGGCGTAAAAAAATGACCGTCGGAACAGAACATCGTAAGACCCATTCAAATGAATGGGCAGATGTTTGCCCACGCTATTGAGCCGCATTTTCGGACGTAATTCGGGGCAAAAATGCCCGAATTACGTCCGTAAATAGGGTGTGTGAACATACCCTTACAAATATATTATCACACACTTGTTACAAAGACTGAAAGTCAGGCCTGTATGAGAATGTTATTCTAGAAATATATCCTCATGCCTCATCCGTATGTATCTCGACAAGGGTCATTGTAATATAGAACTACATCAAAAACGACTTTTTGCTTTTTTTTTTAGCTGCTGCAACCACCCGCACGATCGTGTTTGGTTCAATGCATAATTATGTCTTTTTTTAATCAGGAAATGAAACGTCGACACATAGCAAAGCCGTTCTCCATGGAGAAATTACTGTATCAGATTGCAACCGCTGAAGCTAAAAAGGAGAATAGCCCAACTCTGAGTGTCATTTCTTCACTGCTCGGAGAGCTCAGGTAATATAAAGGAAGGAAGGATGGATTATGTGATTGGCTTCATATTCTACAACTATAATTACTTGGTTAAAGGAGAACTCCACCCAAAGCTTCATCTTTAGCTTTAGGTGGAGTTCACTAAGTTGTATCTAGTGCAATGTAAAGTTCAGCTTGCCTGTGATCCAGTGGACTCCGCTTGTCCATTCCGTTACTGGGTGTATCTCTTCCTGTCCGATGGAGACGGTGGTGATGCCTTTGACTTCTATAAATGGTGGAAGGGGTCTGGGTAGCATGGTCACTATCACAGGTGAGTGAAATTTTGCATTTTCAGTGAACTTGGTGAACTCCACTCAACAATGACTATTAGCTTTTCTGGAGTTTTTCTTTTTTATACTTCCAGCCATATTGAACATAATGGATTTCTGTACGTGCTTTTTTTTCTTAATTTATTATAATTTTACTTAATGCATTATTGATTGCTATGACGATGACCGTGCAAGGTTCAAAACACTTTGAACATTGTACTGTATTTGCTTTTTGTAAGAGACGTCATTTTCTCAGTATTTATAAAAATGGTGTCTTTATACACGTTACCCCATGAAGCAAGATTCTGAAAACCAATTTTAAAACTTTGAAATAAGTAAAGGATTGATTGAGACTATCCTCACCGTCTGTCATTGGACAGCTTCACATCTATTGCTGATTAGGATTTCTATTTTTTTTTTTTTTTTTTTTTTTTTGATCTTGCAAGACTCTACTACATACACAGAGTAGTTTTACTCATGTTGTGTGATGGCACTTTTTTTTTTTTTCTAACACGCCAACAGAAGTCCCCATGCTAGCGTGATAAAGGCAGCAACAAATGAATCTCATATGTTTCATGAACTTGCTGTGCCTTTGACTCGCCGTCTTACTTGTTTAATTATTTTCCTTTTGTCCTCTATGTAGCTTCTATCTTTCCGAGGTGGTGGTTGATGATCATTAACCGTAACTATATATGTGAATTATATTTTTCCTGTGGAAACGTCCGCTGGAGATCTGCTCACATCACATGGACTATTTTGACCTAAAGAGCAACTCCACTTGAGTGGCCTAGTTCATACTTCAAAATCTGAACCATGAGATTCAGCTTGCGCAGACTATGAAACCCGGGCTACACTATTTACCTGCAGAGCGGGTCCTCTATATCACCCTCACATCCCCTAATTGTGGAGGAGAGAGGGGGTGTTATGAAAGTTTCCACAAATCTGATTTTTTTTTTTTACAATGTATTCTGCAATTCACCACTGAATTTCCTTCGTGTAGGGGAAGAGGTTTTTTATTGTCACTTCACCCTCATTACAGAGCTGCGGAAGAGCTTGCTGTAATCAGAGTAGAGTGATGAGCTACGCAGTTTCTTACTTGGTGTTTTTTTTGGTTAGGGATACAGAGTTGAGGCAGAGAAGACAACTCTTTGAAGCAGGCCTTCACTCAACTGCACGCTATGGAAGTCATGACACCAGCAATTCATCGGTAGATGGGAAGAAAAAGCATCGGAAGTGGCTGCAGTTTGAGACATCCGAGAGAAGATGCCAGATTTGCCAGCATTTGTGTTACCTTTCCATGGTGAGCGAGAGTAGACGTCGTATTGGGGGTGTCAGTGCTTTTATTGTTTTTTTTCTGGTGTGTGTGTGTTTATCCCTTTTGTCAAATGTACAATGTGTCTCCCTTGTGTCTTTTACTTGGGATATGACATGGTTAAATATCAGGGCTTCTTAGCCTTTTTGCCCAGATTTCCATAGCATTGTAGATCCTAATACAGTACTTGGAGGATAATCCATCAGACAGTTGTATTTACGAGACTTTTGAAGAACTGACAATCTCTGTTTGGAATTTTATTTTAGTGACATTTCGAGAACATTCATCTTGATGGTTTCTGGTTTACAATAGATTCATTTGTGAAATATCTGTTCATTATAAATCCATTATAGCAACATCTTGCATTTCCTGATAAATTTCATGTGTTACTGGGTGGAATCTGGAACCAGTTACTGGATTCTCACCCGTCCATTTTTAACATACAGTTGTCAATTTACAAAGGCTGCACTTTAATAATAACTTGTAATGGCTTGTATTCCAATGCTGCACTAATACTACGGAAATCCACGTGGTGACGTTGGCAAGCCGGGAGAAATATTGCTATAATTCTGCAGATCACATGTATGAACGAGATCTGTCACATACCATTTAAATATAATCAGGTTTTTCCATCTTCTGTAGGATTTGCATGTTTAGGGGGGTATACAACCGATGGTCTTTCACAAGACCAAATATCTATGTTCTTAACTTGTGCTGGAGACACAGCAGTCCTCTTCTCCCCAAAAACAGTTTTCCAACTGAACTTTAAACCACCTGAAATGGCTGAGCAATAGTTTTCAAATATCTGGCAAACTTACACATCATGTCACACCTGAGTGCTGTCATGATATGGGAAGCTTTACATATATTTTGTAACTCTGACCAAGCACCTTCTCATTTTGGACCAACTTATATTTTAGGTTTAGTGACCCATTGAATATTGGTTTATATTCTGGAAGTTCATCTGCGGCCTGCCTTACCTTGGTGTTGGCACAAAGGGATTCAAATTATTGGGTTTGTTACTGCCAGACATGCTACTTCTTCATATGGTATCATTCATTAGAGCAATGTGCACTGGCGGGCATCCTCCCGTTTGTAATATAATTACTGCGTAAAGTTACTATTTAACCTCCACCTTAATGAGATTATGCGTTTCATTACTGGCTCCATTTCCTGCTGGATTCTCAAAATATTACTGTTGTCTAACATGTCTTTCACTTTATTTTTTCTCAGGTGGTACAAGAAAATGAGAATGTCGTGTTCTGCCTGGAGTGTGCACTGCGTCACGTGGAGAAGCAGAAGTCGTGTCGAGGGTTAAAGCTGATGTATCGCTACGATGAGGTTCGTTGATTAACTATATCACTAGTAATCCGGATTACGTATGTAAAGAGAAACCAGGTTTTGCTATGTTTTTGCTGTATTTAAGTAAATCTTGTGTTACATGTAAAAATTATGGATACGCTATAAATAAGTGCTGATACTGGAATAAAGAGTAACCGTAACTTTTGATGTTATAGAGACCTATCAGAAGTTTTGATTGGTGGGGGTGCAGGTGCTGAGACCCCCACCATCGACGAAACAAAGGGGCAGGAGCGCATAAGGAGTGCTCTTTGCCTTCAACTCTGTTCGGCTCTCCTAGTCAGCCTGACAACTGGCCTACATAGAAACTCTATACGCCCGTCTTCAGGCTGATCGGTTCATCGATGGTGGGGGTCTCAGCACCTGGACCACCACCAATCAAAGCTTCCGATATGTCGCTATCACATTTAAAACGCTTTCTAAATGTACTGTTACTCTTTAAATCCTTTCCTGACACCACCATACGCATACATGATCTCCTATGCCTTCATGTTAATGGCCATAGGGAGATAAGCGGCATTCGGACACCTCTAGCAGCAATTGTCTTCTGTGGGAACAAAGGATTGTTCACGTTAAAATCCATCATGCCCAATCCCTGTTTCTCCTAAAAGCAGATATTGGGGATAGTCAGGCTGCCCACATCAGGCTAAGATCACACTTTCACATCAGTGACCATTCGTGACACTTGACTATATAAAAAAACAAAACGACAAGAACTCATGACCGAGCTGATGAAGCCTGATACACTTTGGCAGCAATAGTTTGAGTTTCATAGAAATAGATGGCATCTGCAATACTGCAGAAAAATGCAAAAGTAAATGTAGCCTTACATTGTGAGTGGATCCCATTTAAAATGATCGAATGTATATGGCTTATATACGATACTATTCTTTCACACTCGCTTGTAGATAGGGCGTTGACCACAAGGTGGCACAAACTCATAGGCTTTTTAGTAAAATTCTGTCAATGTATTGTTTTCGGATAGTGATCTTTTCTGTCTGTTAAGGTCCGTTTTTAAGAGGTTTTACCACCATAGGCAATAATAACATATCCCTAAGATATGCGATCATTGTCTGATCGTTCAGTGTCAAACCTCTGGGACCGATATTGATATTGATCCCAGTGCTGGTTAGACCCCCACCTATCAGACAATTATAACTTGCATTTCTACTTGGGGTAATGATGCAACAGATTAGCTACGTTATATATATATATATATATATATATATATATATATATATATATATATATTTATATTTAAAAAAAAGGACTTTTACTGGAGAGTGTAGTGATATGGCACAGGCCAGTTGGTGGGAGGCACGAGAAACGTTTCAATCACATCTAACTGAAATGGCCCATAATACTTTTATGTTTACTGGCCAATTCGTTTATGAGGAAGGGGAAAGGGTGGGCCATTTGTTGGCTATTCTAGCTAAAGAAGAACTTCTTATAACCTGGAATTGGAGAATAGGGATGGAGCCGTTTTTGACAATCCACAGGATATAATGGATGCCTTTAAATCATAATACTCCTTGTTATATTCCTCTAAGTGCTAAAAGACAGTGGAATAGTCTGGGTCACTTTTGTCAGATGTTCAGAAAGATCTTCTAGACGCCCCAATAAGGCTGGAGTTCGAGGCTGCGGTTTCCGCTCTTGCTGATAATAAAGCACCCAGACAAGATGGTCTCCGTACAGAACTCTTTAAGAAATTGGGATATGATTTATTGCCACCTTTATTAGAAACGTTTTCAACTTCGGTAATGATGGACGTTTGCTACAATCTATGCAGAATGCCATTGTTATAGTTTTTAAGCCGGGAAAAGATCAGCTTTCACCTGATTCATACCTTTCGATCTCCCGGTTGCTGGTGGATATTCAAATTATAGCCAAAGTGTTAGAGTTAAGGTTATCCCAGGTTATTCTTTCCATAATACATGACCACAAAGTCCACCACAATTAACATTAGGAGGCTGTATTTAAAGAAGTACTATTATTAGATAGTACAGTGCATGTATCTTTCACCCTTTCTTTTAGAATTTTTACCTGTCCTCTTTTATTGTGTAAATGCCCCCGTATCGTTCTGTAGCCAGCACCATGTGACTGCAATCAGACTCCCTAAACTGTTCTTGAAGTAATGGCAGGACCAACAGTATAAGCGAACGTCGGGTAGATCTGAACTACAGTATGAGATCACTCAGAGCCTGCTCCTCTACTGTGCTCAGCCCCCAGTGCCCATGTAGATAGCGCCACACACCCCCTGTAGACAGTTCCACACACCCCCTGTAGACAGTTCCACACACCCCCTGTAGACAGTTCCACACACCCCCTGTAGACAGTTCCACACACCCCCTGTAGACAGTTCCACACACCCCCTGTAGACAGTTCCACACACCCCCTGTAGACAGTTCCACACACCCCCTGTAGACAGTTCCACACACCCCCTGTAGACAGTTCCACACACCCCCTGTAGACAGACAGTTCCACACACCCCCTGTAGACAGACAGTTCCACACACCCCCTGTAGACAGTTCCACACACCCCCTGTAGACAGTTCCACACACCCCCTGTAGACAGTTCCACACACCCCCTGTAGACAGTTCCACACACCCCCTGTAGACAGTTCCACACACCCCCTGTAGACAGTTCCACACACCCCCTGTAGACAGTTCCACACACCCCCTGTAGACAGTTCCACACACCCCCTGTAGACAGTTCCACACACCCCCTGTAGACAGTTCCACACACCCCCTGTAGACAGTTCCACACACCCCCTGTAGACAGTTCCACACACCCCCTGTAGACAGTTCCACACACCCCCTGTAGACAGTTCCACACACCCCCTGTAGACCGTTCCACACACCCCCTGTAGACAGTTCCACACACCCCCTGTAGACAGTTCCACACACCCCCTGTAGACAGTTCCACACACCCCCTGTAGACAGTTCCACACACCCCCTGTAGACAGTTCCACACACCCCCTGTAGACAGTTCCACACACCCCCTGTAGACAGTTCCACACACCCCCTGTAGACCGCACCCCACACATCCCCCATGCAGATATCAGCCCTCCTGACATTACCGCCATTAGGGCTCCCTATGAAAGCGGAATCCCTAGCCAGAGCATTGTCGAAGCCCTGTCTGGGGATTTCACTCCTGGAGGAGCCCCTGACGTCACTTTCCATATATGGAGAATGACATCAGGGGCTCCCTCTAGGAGCGGTATTCCTAGGGAGCCCTAATGGTGGTAATTACAGGAGGGGGAGTGCTATCTGCAGGGGGATGTGTTTGGCTATCTACAGGGTGTGGGGGAGGGTGGCGCTATCTTCAGGGGGTGGTGTGTGGTGCTATCTTCAGAGTGGGTATGGCACCAACTACATGGGTACTGTGGCACTATATGAACACTATCTACAGGGGACACTTACTGGTTTTTGGCGGGGGTTGATGGACTTCCCTGTCATGTAGGATTTGCAGTCACAGCCCTGGAAGAGCGGGAGGAGGAACTCTGCTAGACAGGCCTCTAGCTGTCTGTCCTCTGTACGACGCATTATGGGAGTTGTAGACAGTAGAGACTTGCGTGGGGACGCACGTTTCACACTGCAGCAGCCCTATTCGCACCAGAGGGAAGGAGAAAATAACAGATAAAGATGGTGGTGGAGCAGTAAGAATGGTAAGACAAAATTCCTATTGCTGGCGATACAAAAGAAAAGGCTGTAACGTTACAGTTATTAGGGTAAGATGACAGGCAGCAAAAAAAACACAAAACATCAAAACCATCTCCATACCATTATACTGGTTGTTAATAGTATTATAAAGATGGCTCTGTATAATCTGCCCAATGCTGAATAATGTAGAAAATTAACATATAAAGAGTCATTTGGGCGATGGCGCTTTCCTGAACAGTCATGCAGTCCGGTCCCTAACCATGCCTTTTCAGGCTTAATCGAAGTTCTACGGGCCGTGATTCATAATTACAAGCCTCCTCCTTTGGGACATAAATAGATCCAGGAAAGACGTATTTATGGACCGGAGTGCATAACCCTTTAGGATAGCGGGAACGTTTGGGACCTATTCGGGGCTATCCGTGAACTGGTCTAAGTCAGTGTTGATGCTGATTGATAGTCAAGACCTTTCTTTACAGATGGGATCACTGCCTTTGACTTGTGTAACCACGTTTAAATGTTTAGGTATTATAATCTAAAAATCTCCTCTTGAGTATGAGAAGCTAAATCTTGGCTCGCTATTTGATAAATTTAAATTCAAATTCGAATCATGGACTAAATTTCACTTTTCTCTCATTGGCTGTACAAATGTACTTAAAGTGTAGCTAAACGTTTGACAAACTTCTGACATGTCATAGTGACATGTCAGAAGTTTGGATTGGTGGGGGTTCGAGCACTGAGACCCCCACCAATCGCTAGAACAAAGCAGCTGAAGTGCTCGTCTGTGCGCTTAGCCGCTTCATGTCTGTTCGGCTTTTTCTGGAAATAAATGGATCTGTGTACGGACTCAATACAAAGTCTATGAGCCCGTACTCCGATACATCGGCTTTCCCGAAAAAGCCGAACAGAAACGAAGCAGCTGAGCTCTCACGAGTGTTTCAGCTGCTTCGATCTAGTGATTGGTGGGGTCTCCGTGCTCGGACCCCCACGAATGCAAACTTCTGACATGTCTCTATGACATGTCAGAAGTTTGTCAAACGTTTAACTACACTTTAAAATGATATGGATGCCACAACAGCTTATTTTCTTTATAATGCTCCGATTATGGGTACCCAGGCGTTCCTTTTATAAGATCAATTGTCTTTCCCGAGATCTTCTATAGAAAAAATGTGCACACTAAGCCACTGCCCACTCTACAATGCAGGGCATAGAGGGCTGTGCTCAATGCTCCTCCATACCCCTTGGTTGTAGATTTTTTTTTTAACTAAATGATAATGAAAGATGGCAATAGATTGGGATACGATATTTACCTCACATTTTATCAGCGCAAGATCTAAAGCAGTTCTCCCACTTCCAGTCGGAATTTGCTTTAACTACAGGTAATTTTTATAAATATTTAGTTGTGTCATACTTTCATAGCGTAAAATTCTTCCCGACCCATCCAGGTTTCCTCTAATACAGCTCTAGAGATGATGAGTTTCTCAACCTCCTGGTCACGGGTGATGTCTTTGTTGTACAGACATTTACTAGATAAGTTTGTATCTGGATTTTTTGGAGGCCGTTCTTAAGTTGTCCCTTCGTAAAGCTCATAGGTTATCACACTTCTACCTGGTCTCTCTTTAAAATTGGGGTAGTCTTCGACTCACCATTGTGTATTCACTGCAAGACAGAACGGACCTCATGAATAAATCTTTCTCACATCTCTACCATCTAATCCCTTTTTAATTTGTCCTAGGCTGTTTAGAAGCTATTCCATTGGCTGAACGTCCTAAATTGGCAGGTGGACGAATGTTATTTGTCTAGAAAACGGACTGCCTAACATTGGTCAGAGTAGTCCCCGCCATCTTTCTCGGGATTTGTTTACAAAATTTATTGGTTGGCTATCCTCAGAAACATATTTATAAATAAATATATGTGTATATAAAAAAACGTGGGCTGGGATTAGCTCCATTTTTGTTCATAAGAGATAGCTTACATGAAAGTACTAGCATATCCTCTACCTAGGTGCTATGCATAGGGTCGGCATTCACACTCTGCTTCCTGCAATTCTCTGTTCTTGTAATTATTCTGATATGTTCTTCTTTTATGCCATGCATTTCATTTATAGCATGAACTGGGTGGGAATGTTAACTGTTTTATAGTATCTGTTACATATTGTAATAAGTTGTGTGGTATCCTGATTATAAGATGATATATTTCAGCTGCTCTGATTTCATGTTCTATTTCATAGGACTCCAATGTATCGACATCATTCACTGGTGTTTCAGGGGAATAGGGGTGGAGGTTTTATGATTAGTTTGTAAAACAAAAAGTTGTATAGAAACAATAAAAAAATGTACTTAATCAGAAAAAAAAGAACAATGGTGGGATATCGAAGCATTACCATCAATGTCTGTGGTGAGGAAAACCCCTTTTATAAATGCTCTATGGTAGATTATTGTGTGTTCTAGGATTTAGTCGTTTAGCGATTACCCTTGGACTACATAGCCATGCCACATATTGGCTCACGTCCACATACTGCAGTACTACTGTGAAAACAACACCAAAAAAATTGACTATATGGCCTTATGGAGTGACTAGTATTTTTTGCTTTAATGTGCATAATTGCCTATTTTTTTTAAATTAATTTCATTTTATTTACAGGAACAAATAATAAGTCTTATCAATCAGATCTGTGGGAAGGTGTCTGGAAAAAACAACAGCATTGAGGACTGTATGGTTAAAACTACACCAAAAAGGGGACCAAGGAAGAGAGCCACACTTGATGTGCCACCCTCCAGACTTTCATCCATCAGTTTGTCCAAAAGTGCTTCAAATTCATCCTGAAGATGCCAACACTCAGTTCTCTGAGCATATAAATATATATATATATAAATATATATTTTTATTTTGTAATTCTACCATAGTTTGGAGTACTTGCTGTAGAATGCAGGCTGTCTTTGCACTAGCTCTATGAAGATTTTTTTTGTTTCTTCTGGTTTTTAGAGAAGTAACTTTGTTTTAGCATTAAACTATTGATTTTATTTGTTTGTATGTAGACACTGCAGTCATACTTTCAACACTGCAGTCTAGTCACTGTTTTATGGCAGTCTAAAGGGGGCAGTCTGTGTTTTTTTATTTTCATTTTTTTTTCTGCCACCCTATAGACTGATTACATTACAGAAAGCCTTCCTTGACAACAGTGTGTGAAAAAGGCTTTTAAAACATTTTGATAAGTTTTTAAAGTGTTCTTTTTTTTTTTTCTTTTGTATTTCTTTATCCAGTCAAGGGAGCAGTTTTTTTTCTAGAGGAAAAAAAAAAATAACTAAATCAAAACTTGAACAAAATCTGCTTTTTCTTGGCTATGTCTCATTCTGTCACGTGCAAGATGAGTTTTGTAATTTTTTTAAAAGTGGAGTCTAAAATATAGTAACTTAAAAGGTAAAAAAAAACAACAAAACACACAAAAAAAAAAAAAAACGGAGGATGGTTTGGCAGCTGATAATGGACTTTTTAAAACAAAACCAGAGGCAAAATGCTGAGACTTGGAAATGGTTCTTTGTTACCAGCACATTTCTATGCATCAGTTAAAGGAGAAGAAGAGGCAAACGAACTCAAGCAATGCCTTCCTGGCAGAAGTCACGTGGGGGGGAGGGGACTATAAACTGTGCCTGATTTCATAAGGAATCCATTCTGTTATTTTTGGTGCTGTTGGCTACTTTATCAAAAAATGAAAAAGAAATGTTAAAAAAAAAAAAACTTCAATAGCATCCTTTGGAAAAGAAAAAGGAAAAATGAATTTAAAGTATATAAATATATATAAATATATATATATATATATATAAACGGTCGAAGCCAGAAGTGCTTCTATGTCATAGACGTGCAATCTTTCTAACATTCCATTTCATTCCACTGCTATATCTCAACACATCACACAATCAGCATTAATATGTATGTACATTGTTATATGTTCCAGTCCCTCTCTCTGTCGTATGTTCCGGTGACAGAGATGGCATTGCTTCATCGATCACCTTCTAGAGCCACTAGGGTCTGAATTGTTTTTTCTTTAGAATAATAATTATTTTTATTTTTTTGTTCTGTCGTGAATGTGAAAATTAATTTTCCTCATTGTCTACTTTTTTTCTCTGTTAGCTCTGTGTTTGCAAGAAAAACAAATTACAAATCACAACCTTCTTTTGTACATATGCTTGTAAATTGATTAAAATACTTGAGCCTTCTTTAGGGGATTGGGGTGGACAGGGGACGGTGTGAAGATAAACAGATGAAGAAAAAGCCTTACATTTCAGTTTCTTCATCTGATGGTTTGGATGCTTACAGGGTTATTCTTGTAACATATATAAGTGCTGCTTACATCACTGAACAACTAAATAGAAATAATGGCGTAACTTTTGCCCCTTTTTTTTCTGGTTGTTTCTATGTGTGGGACTAAAGTATAAAAAAGAGAAAAAAAAAAAAGGGAAATAGTTTTCACAAAATTGTTCTTTGTTTCATGATTGAACGAAATCCGAAAAACCGTAGCTAGCCATATTGCACTGAACTCGCCAGTGGTGACTATTGGGAGAGTGTCCTTTTTAATACAATTTGTTGGTTGTTGTTGCAGAAGACTGAACTGTTTTTGAATATTTAACAATAACATAAACCGAGTCAAGTGTTTTCAAATGTGGTTGTCCAGTTTTATGGCCTTGCTGTGTGCTTTTTCCCTCTTGACAGTAAACTTCTATGACTACGGCTTACAGGTTGACATTTAATTTATTAGCACTGCTCTGCTCTCTTTCCTTGTGATGGAAAGACTCCATGTTGTTTATTGCCAGTTTTGTTTACTTTTCAGGTTTGTACAACAAGGTTTATTAATAAATAAGACAAAAACTTTTTGATACGCGTTTTGATCATTTTTAAGGCTTTTAATGTCTGACTACTTCTTCTCTGTAGAATCACTTATGGAATAAATAATCACTTATAGGAACATTGCTTATGCACAGATCGTTGCTAGACCTGAAAGGGTGGCACTATGCTTCTGTATTATGGAACCTACATGTGCCGCCACATGGTACTATATTCTCCCCTAGAAGCAATGCTCTAGCACAGCTCTGCAATGCAATATGCAATGCTGCATTAATATGGAATCTAAGGAAAAAAAAACTGTGGGCCTCCAGATAAAAAGAGGTACTGCAGGAGTCCATAGAAGGCTATGGGCACTGTATTACGGACCATACATATAGTACTGTACACAAGCTTTTGGGCTGAGTTTACGTGTTGTCATTTTTACCGCAATATAAGACAAAATATTCGATTGCAGCAAAGCTTTCTGTATAAACCGTTAAATTATGTAGTACATTGGATTCAGGCAATTTCTATCCTTCATAAAAACTCACATAAACGCTCTATTATCCAGGTGTGTTAACACATGAAAATATAATCAACATATGTCTCATGGGACTACAGAGTGTATAGGCTAAGTCACCAGCAAGTGCGGTTTTTATTATTAAACTCCCCAATAGCAATAGAAACTCCAATCAATATTAAATAGAACACAAGAGAAAACGGAGTCAGAAACTATTAAATAATATAAATTGCCAATGGCATAGAAAAATACAAATTTTATTGGACAATACAGGTAACATAGTTAAAATTAGACTACAAATCAGAGGAAACTGTATATCTCCAGTAGTATAGGAGGGGAACTCAGGTACAGTAGTAAGACAAATAGCACTACAGGCAAACCTATCAGTAATTCTGAGTAGTTGCGATATAGTAGATACAAAGAGAAGATTGGCTGCAAACATGCACAATGTTCCTACATGTAACCAAAATCAATATGTCTAATAACGGGCAATAAGGAGTGGACACAGTAGTAAACAGAAAAAGTTTCCGTAAATTCAAGCCTGTTATCTAAATCGACACAAAGTATTTAGACTGAGCCTATCTTAAGTGCAAACACTAGGTGTATTAACAGATACGCTAAGTCGTGTTACAAGTGTTTACGGTTGCAGACAAATCAACGCTGATACTGACCCATATGATTCCACAGATGTAGTAACTCCCAGGTATGGAGAGACCCCAACGCGCGTTTCGCGTAGATGGCTAGTCTAATTTTAACTATGTTACCTGTATTGTCCAATAAAATTTGTATTTTTCTATGCCATTGGCAATTTATATTATTTAATAGTTTCTGACTCCGTTTTCTCTTGTGTTCCATGAAAATATAGTAGCAGGGAGTTATTTTGCGGCTATTGAAACAACTTTTTTGTACCCATCACAGGAAAATGTCTGTGTTAATGGTTAGTACGGACTACTTCCTGATAATCATGTATTAAATAATCCATATGATTATGGCCATAATCTTAAAGTGTAAACCCAGCTTTGTCTACTGTACATACCGTATTGTTGAATACAACCATTGCCTTTAAAGCGTCCCTAACTTTTCAGGTGACTTTTCAGAATAAGCTGTCCCATGTGTGTATATGAGGAATAACACTATTTCTGGCCATGATATGACTTTTATATATGGATTTTTTTTTTTTTTTAGCAGGTTTAACCTCTGCAGGCTCTATCTGTAATTCCCTGTTCTCTCTGAGCTAGTGGGCAGAGCCTAACTGCTATCATGTCTTCCATATACCACACACAGAGAAGAGGAGAATCCTGCTCTCCTATCTCTATGTATTAAATAAATATATATATATATATGAATGAGCTGCAGCAGCGTGGAGGACATTATACAGCAATAAGAAGCAGTGTAAGCTGCGAGTCCAACACTGGGGTGACATACAAATCTAATCAGGAAGCTGCTGTACATCTGTGTATGTCTTTCTCATTCTGAAACTGCTTCCCCCTCCCTCTCCTTAGACTTCTATGGGCAGTGCGTCTATGTCTACCTCTCCGTGCTCCCCCTTCCCTCTCCATAGACTTCTGTTGGTAGGCTGTGAAGACACACCCCCAACTTCCTGCAGTCAGTCTTCCCTGCCCTGTAACTAGAGACAGATTTTGCTTAACGGGACGGACAGCAGATTACAGAAATGGAGTCACCTAGTGGCAGTAACTTCACACAGAATTTGCCTGGATAAAACAACAAAACTTAGTAAGTAAATTACTAAATTGATATATAACAGGTATACTATTAGATATCATAAGATTGAAAAGTGTCCATTGAAGCAGCCATTTCATTAGGGATTGCTATAATGTCTATTCATGCATGAATTATTGGCAGCTCTTTCTGTTTTGTAGACTGTTCGGAGTTTTCTGGCGCTGCAATGTAAACTTTTATTGTAACGTACTCCCGTCAAGCACAAGTCCAGTGGTGAAGAAGAATCTGGTCTTTTCCGTCCTTGCATTTCCTTTCAAAAATATCATCTGTAGAAAACTTGATGATTAAAATAATTTAGTGTTTTTTTCACAGATCTTGGAACCCTTGTTTCCCCAACTAAATAGGAAATGTTATTGATGTAAATAGTGATGGTAAATAGAAATTCCCTTTACCTCTGCTAAGAATCAACTAGAAAGTGAGGACAGCAATTCATAAATATGTTACACAGACGGGAGGTTGCTCACATACCGCAACCAAGAAAAGAAAAATGTCATTGATGAAAACTCAGCAGCAGAGCAAGAACATTTCTCTCACAATAATTCATGTTAATTGTATTACCTGTAGTAGTCTACGGCAGGTAATATAGTGTAATATCTTTATAGGGGCTAAATCCCCTTCTTCCTTTCATACAGGGTTGCCAACCGCCACTTCAGAAATTTCTGGACAACTGAACTAAAAATCACGGACAGACCAAAATTTTTACGGACAAATTACAAAATCATTTCCTGTGCAGTGTGCTAGGAGTGACTCGCCAATCACAGCTCCGCTTGTGGCTTTCCCCTGCTAACTCAGGTGATGTTTTCTCTGATTAGAGTCGTTCACTTTCCCTTTTTTTTTTTTCTCCATCCGGCCCAGACCACTGCGACTATTTATTCCAGCCACGACTCTGCAGAGTTTGACACACATATTTCTCGCTTCTTCAGCACCCTCCCCATCTATACCCCATCCCAGTCTAAACAAACTCGTAACCCACAGTGCCCAAACAGTAATAATGATCACTCTGTGCTTGACAAAATGAAAGTGCCCCCTCAGTAACCGTGCCCCCTGCAGTTAGCACCACACACAGCCTGCCTTGTAGATAGCGCCACACGGCCCCCCTAGTAAACAGTGCCACAGACCGCCCCCCTTGAAAATAGCGCTACACTGCCCCTCTTGAAAATAGCACCACACAGCCCCACCTTGAAAATAGCACCACACATCCCCCCCTTGAAAATAGCACCACTGCCCCCCCTTGAAAATAGCACCACTGCCCCCCCTTGAAAATAGCACCGCTGCCCCCCCTATAATAGCACTACACAGCCCCCCCACTTTGAAAAAAACACCACACTGCAAACAGTGGAGAGCGTAAGTGGTAGCCTACCGCTCTCCACTGTGCCTGACCTGATTTACCGTTAGGAGGAGCCGAGGAGGTCAGGTCATGCAGTGGCGGTGTTCCACTTCTGACTGGGGTCGGTGTCGGCCCAGGAGTGGACCAGGCCAGTCACCTGACCTGAGTCACCAGACACAGGGCCGGCTCCTGGCTTTTGTAGAAAATTGGGAGAAACAGACTTAGTGGGCCCCTTTGCGGGGGAACTCGCGGCAGCAGTACAATGGCAGAAAATGTTGCGCCCCATATAGAAGTTAGGCCCCCATATATTCTGTGCCCTCTGTAGATAGTGCCACAGTGTCCCCTGTAGATTGTGCCATACAGCCCCCCACCTAAATAGTGCCACACAGCCCCCCCTAGTGCCACAGAGCCCCCCCTCGCTGATAATGCTACACAGCCCACTCCCTGGTAGTGCCACACAGCCCCCCTCCCTGGTGGTGCCACACCCCCCCCTACTTGTAGATAGGGCATTGGGGCTCCCTCTAGGAGTGGAATGCCCAGCCAGAGCATTGCCGACGCTCTGGCTGGGGATTCCTCTCCAGGAGGAGCCCGACGTCACTGTCCATGTATGGGTAGTGACGTCAGGGGCTTCTTCAGGAGCGGAATTCCAGGCCAATGCTCTGGCTATGAATTCAGCTCCGGGAGGTGCCACAGACTTCACTATATAGGAATGCATAGTTTGTTGTGGTTTTTCTACACAGTTTTTTAGACTGATAGATAGATATGAGCTAGATATATACAAAATCTAGCAGCACCAAGTCCCAGATGCACAGAAGCCAAAAAATGAGCATCAACTCAAATTGTCAAAGTGAAAAAAAGTGTGTACTTTATTGCCCGTTCAACATTTAATCTCCGTCCACTAGAGCCTTGAGAAAGGGGGAAAGATAGGGGGATGCAGGGGAGGGGCAGTCTGAGCATCTGACTTACTGCAGAGGGCTCTATAGGGGGGAGTATTCTGCCCCCCTTTAGAGGAGTGAGTCGGATGCTTAGACCCCCCTAACCTTTCAGTATAGTAACTAGTGAGGGCTCTATGGGGGGGATTATTCCCCCCTATAGAGCCTTCTGCTGTCAGTAAAACGCCCAAACCCCCCCTTGCAGTATACTTCCATCCCCCCTCAGCGTCGGCCAACCCCTTTTAAATTAGTAGGGGCAGGATCAAGCTGTTACCGATTACATCTAAATTCATAACTTAGATGTGATGGATAATAGGTGACCCAATGGATTCAGGTCTCAGCACTAGATACAGCTCCTCTGTATACAGGATACAAAGAAGCTGTATCTCAAAAAGTACAAATAATTTTCAATAAAAAGTAATTAAAACTTGCACCAATAACATTGATAGATATATTCTTTTTTATATATATATATATATATATATATATATATACACACACACACACACACACACACACACACACACACACACACACACACACACACACACACTGAAGGAAATAAGTATTTGATCCCTTGCTGATTTTGTAAGTTTGCCCACTGATAAAGACATGAACAGTCTAGAATTTTTAGGCTAGGTTAATTTTACCAGTGAGAGATTATATTTAAAAAAATAAAAAACAAAATCACATTGTCAAAATTATATATATTTATTTGCATTGTGCACAGAGAAATAAGTATTTGATCCCTTTGGCAAACAAGACCTAATACTTGGTGGCAAAACCCTTGTTGGCAAGCACAGCAGTGAGACGTTTTTTGTAGTTGATGATGAGGTTTGCACACATGTTAGATGGAATTTTGGCCCACTCCTCTTTGCAGATCATCTGTAAATCATTAATATTTCGAGGCTGTCGCTTGGCAACTCGGATCTTCAGCTCCCTCCATAAGTTTTCGATGGGATTAAGGTCTGGAGACTGGCTAGGCCACTCCATGACCTTAATGTGCTTCTTTTTGAGCCACTCCTTTGTTTCCTTGGCTGTATGTTTCGGGTCATTGTCGTGCTGGAAGACCCAGCCACGAGCCATTTTTAATGTCCTGGTGGAGGGAAGGAGGTTGTCACTCAGGATTTGACGGTACATGGCTCCATCTATTCTCCCATTGATGCGGTGAAGTAGTCCTGTGCCCTTAGCAGAGAAACACCCCCAAAACATAATGTTTCCACCTCCATGCTTGACAGTGGGGACGGTGTTCTTTGGGTCATAGGCAGCATTTCTCTTCCTCCAAACACGGCGAGTTGAGTTAATGCCAAAGAGCTCAATTTTAGTCTCATCTGAACACAGAACCTTCTCCCAATCACTCTCAGAATCATCCAGATGTTCATTTGCAAACTTCAGACGGGCCTGTACATGTGCCTTCTTGAGCAGGGGGACCTTGCGGGCACTGCAGGATTTTAATCCATTACGGCGTAATGTGTTATCAATGGTTTTCTTGGTGACTGTGGTCCCAGCTGCCTTGAGATCATTAACAAGTTCCCCCCGTGTAGTTTTCGGCTGAGCTCTCACCTTCCTCAGGATCAAGGATACCCCACGAGGTGAGATTTTGCATGGAGCCCCAGATCGATGTCGATTGACAGTCATTTTGTATGTCTTCCATTTTCTTACTATTGCACCAACAGTTGTCTCCTTCTCACCCAGCGTCTTACTTATGGTTTTGTAGCCCATTCCAGCCTTGTGCAGGTCTATGATCTTGTCCCTGACATCCTTAGAAAGCTCTTTGGTCTTGCCCATGTTGTAGAGGTTAGAGTCAGACTGATTGAGTCTGTGGCAGGAGTCTTTTGTACAGGTGACCATTTAAGACAGCTGTCTTTAATGCAGGCACCAAGTTGATTTGGAGCGTGTAACTGGTCTGGAGGAGGCTGAACTCTTAGGGTATGTTCACACGAGGGCGTCCGTAACGGCTGAAATTACGGGGATGTTTCAGCCTGAAAACATCCCCGTAATTTCAGCCGTACCGGCATGTGCAGGCGCTTGAACGCCGCGTCAATTACGGGCGTAATTAGCGCTGCTATTCATTGGAGTCAATGAATAACGGCTCTAATTACGGCCAAAGAAGTGACAGGTCACTTCTTTGACGCGGGTGTCTATTTACGCGCCGTCTTTTGACAGCGGCGCGTAAATATACGCCTCGTGTGAACAGACAAACGTCTGCCCATTGCTTTCAATGGGCAGATGTTTGTCAGCGCTATTGAGGCGCTATTTTCGGGCGTAATTCGGGGCAAAAACGCCCGATTTACGTCCGTAAATAGGCCGTGTGAACATACCCTTAATGGTTGGTAGGGGATCAAATACTTATTTCTCTGTGCACAATGCAAATAAATATATATCATTTTGACAATGTGATTTCCTTTTTTTTTTTTTATATAATCTCTCACTGGTAAAATTAACCTAGCCTAAAAATTCTAGACTGTTCATGTCTTTGACAGTGGGCAAACTTACAAAATCAGCAAGGGATCAAATACTTATTTTTATATACAGTGAAGGAAATAAGTTTTTAAAAGGTGTACATAGCATTTAAACTGTAACTAAACTTTTATCATGTCATGCTGACATGTCAGAAGTTTTCATTGGTGGGGGTCCGAGCACTGAGAACCCCACCGATCGCTAAAACGAAGCAGCTGGAGTATTCGTGTGAACACTCAACTGCTTCGTGTCTGTTCGGCTATTTCCGGAAATAAATGTATCGGAGTACGGACTCAATACAAAATCTATGAGCCTGTACACGAATACATTTATTTCCGGAAAAAGCCGAACAGACACGAAGCGGCTGAGCATTCACATGAGTGCTTCAGCTGCTTCGTTCTAGCGATTGGTGGGGGTCTCATTGCTCGGACCCCCACCAATCCAAACTTCTGACGTAACTTATGACATGTCAGAGGTTTGTCGAACTTTTAGCTGCACTTTAAGCTTTTTTTTCAATACAATGGTTAAAGTGGATTGAGTGGAAGAGTTATTTCAATAAAACTTTTTTTTTTATGTCTCTGTTTTTGAATACTTCATTACTGCCTTAGTAAGAAGGGGCTTAGTGTTTCGCCAGTAAAAAGGTAACCCCCTATTATTACCCCGGTACCTACCACCACCAGGAGTACCGGGTGGAGCTGGGTACGATCCAGTACCCGACCATCTGAAGTGAAGGGCACTGGGGTGGCCGCAGGCTGGTACTATCAGGCTAGGATGGCCAAAAACCATGGCCCTTCCCACCCTGGTGATGCTAGGCGGCTGCTGCTGCTGCTTTATTGTATCTGGCTGGTTATGAAAAATGGAGGGGATCTCACATAATTTTTTTTTAATTCATTTTTAAAAAATGACGTGGGGTTCCCCCTATTTTTCATAACTAGCCAGATACAATAAAGCAGCTGCAGCCTAGCATCACCATGGTGGGAAGGGCCATGTTTTTTTTTTGTCCCTTCCCAGCCTGATATTACCAGCCTACGGCCTAACCGTCGTTTCAGATGGCCATGTACTGATTCGTACTCGACTCTTCCCAGTACCCCTGGCGGCAGTGGGAATCGGGGTAATAATAGGGGTTACTGATAGCATTAGCCAGTAACAAGGCTAAGCCCCAGCCTCAGTAATTGAATGCTGTCAACCAGACAGCAGCCATTACTAAGGCCATAATAAAGTATTAAAAACAGACATAAGAATTTTTTTTTATTAAAATCAAAACTCCCTCATGCAAGCCTCTTTCACATTTTTTTTTTTTTTTTTTTTTTTTTTTTTTTTTAAGTAGATCATTGAAGTAGTCCAATGAATCTACAACATAGTCCAAACGTTCCAGTGGAACCTACCAAAAAAAGTTAGCAGTATAAAATAAAAAAAAATTTGCCATAATAGAAACCCCTGCTCCGCCATTTGCTCCTGCAGGCCACAGCCTGGTTTAGGCCTGAGGCCTACAAGAGATCGGGAGCACGCTGATGACGTCAACTGCCCGGCGACTTTTTATAGTTCACCTCAGGCAGCAGAGGGGCTAGGTTCACCCCTGGATTTGAGATGCATAGATAGTGTATTTATTTATACTTTTTCTGTTATGCTAAACAGTCAGGTCTGAGATGACTGCTCAGCATGACAGACATACACAATGAAGGGGTTAATGGCTGCATTACTAGTAGCTACTTACATTCAACTGGTGTAGGGGTCAGAGAGCAGTAGGAGTAGAATTCCTGAGCTCAGTAACCGCGGGACACTGTGGCTCGTGCTGCGGGGTAGGAGCAGACATGCACACGGTGAGTTCTTGCTGTATCCATTCCTTTCCCTCTAGGTCACGAGGAAGAGCGAAACAGCTAGAAGTGGGCTGATTGCCTGGACGGCACAGTGGGCGAGCCTGCCCAGCAATGTATTGGATTCGTTTATCGCAGTGCTACTGCTTCAGCTATGCCACTGTCTGGGGCTCGTCCAGGAGCAGAATCACCGACCAGAGCGTCGGCAAAGCTCTGACCTGGGACTCCACTCTTGGAGGAGCCATGACTGCAGCGTCAGCACCCGGCAGCCAAGTGGGGCCCCCCCCCCAAGAGTAATGGGCCCTGGTGCTGACGCCGGCCTTGATCTGACCTCATGTCGCTGTCGTGAGGTCAGGTGACAGGTCAGATGACTGGCCGGGTCCACTCCCAGCACCGACCTCACTTGCCTGCGGCTGGCCTGCATAATTTCAGATTCTGCAGAAGTCAAGCGGAATCTGAAAATATTCCCGGCTGCGGCCATTCTTCCTTTGCACTGCGCATGTATATTTTTGCGCATGCGCAGTGCAAAGTTCCGGGAAAATAAAGAAAATTCCAGAACGGTGCTTTTTTTTGCCGGACGCTACGGACGGCAGAAAAAAAACACCTTTTTTTGCGGACTGTCCGTAAATTTATGAATGGTTGGCAACCCTGCTTTCATACAACCATTGAGTCAAAGGGAATGGGTCTTATTTCTATTATATTTTTTACGTTTTTTGCTGTATTTTTTTTTTCTTCCACATGGTCGAAAGTATTAAAAATTAAATAATAATTTGACATGCTTTCCTGTGTTGGCTACCTGAGGGAGCACTTCCCAGAAATACAGCAAGGTGAATAAGGCAAAGCAACCTGACTCACAGCTGCCGTAAATGTGAATCTCACCCCCCCCCCCCTCCTACGAGCCAGGAAAAATTGCTAAGCAGTGTCCGGCTGCCATTTTGGGTGTGATTCTGTAGCTATTTTTTAATCAAACTTGATTTTTGGCAGCGTTTTTTACGGCCGTTTTTGGAGCTGTTTTTCTATAGAGTCAATGAAAAACGTCCCAAGAAGTGATATGCACTTCTTTTCGGCGGGCGTCTTTTCTATGTGCCGTTTTTGGAAAACGGCCATATAAAAAACGCCCCATCGGAACAGAACACTGTATTTCCCATTGAAGCCAATGGGCAGATGTTTGTAGGCGTTCTGTTTCCGATTTTTCAGCCGTTTGGCTGAAAACACTGCGTGTGAACATACCCTTAGAATGATGAAAGTGAAGTGAATGACTTTTCAGTTGACCGGTTCACACGGCGTGTATTTGACACGTTTTATTTTGCGCATTTTATGTGCCAAAAACCGCATAAAAAAAAACGCTTGATTACATTTGATTTTGCATGTTTGGGGGGATTTGTGTGTGTATGTGGGTGGGGGTGGGTGCTCGCCGCTGATTCTTCAAAACAGCTGATAAGCGGCTATGAAGTATCAGCGGCGCCCGTGCATACTCAGCACTACTACATAGACACATACACATACACACTCAGCTCTGCTACACACACACATAGTCAGCACTACTACATACATACATACATACATACACACACACACAGCTCTGCCACACACACACACACACACACACACACACACTCCGCACTGCTACATACATACATATACACACACACACACTCAGCAATGCTACATGCATACACACACAGCACTGCTACACAGACACACACATAGCACTGCTCCATACATATACACACACACACACACACACACACACACACAGCTCTGCTACACATACAGCTCTACTACACAGACACACACAAGCAGCTCTACTACACAGACACACACACACAGCACTGCTACATACAGACACACACATACACAGCTCTGCTACATGCATACACACACATAGCTCTGCTACACAGACACACACACTCAGCTCTGCTACACAGACACACACGCTCAGCTCTACTAGAGACACACACACTCAGCACTGCTACACACACAGTCAGCACTGCTACATACATGCAAACACTCAGCACTGCTACATACATACATACACACACAGCTCTGCTACACAGACACATACACTCAGCACTGCTACATGCATACACACACACTCAGCACTGCTACATACATACACACACACACACAGCTCTGCTACACACAGCTCTACTACACAGACACACACACTCAGCACTGCTACATGCATACACACACTCAGCTCTGCTACATACATACACACACAGCACTGCTACATACATACACACACAGCACTGCTACATACATACACACACAGCATTGCTGCATACATACACACACACAGCACTGCTACATACATACACACACACAGCACTGCTACATACATACATACACAGCACTGCTACATACATACACACACAGCACTGCTACACACATACACACACAGTCAGCACTGCTACATACATACATACATACATACATACATACACACACACACTCGGCACTGCTACATACATACACACACTCAGCACTCCTACATACATGCACACACTCAGCACTACTACACAGACACACAGTCAGCACTGCTACATACATACATACACACTCAGCACTGCTACATACATACACACAAAATTTGCTCTGTTACACACACACACACACACACACACACACACACACACACACACACAGATTTACTACACAGACACACCCACTCAGCACTGCTACATACAGACACACACACACACACACACACACACACACACACACTCAGCACTGCTACATACACACACTCAGAACCAAAAGAGAAAGAATAGATGCTGGAAACCAAGAAAGTATTGAAAATACAAAAAATATTTTATTCACATAATTAATTCATACAATAATAAAAGAATCCATAGACCAACAATAAAAACATGGATACTCAGCTGGGAATTGGTCTAAATATGCACAAATAGTGCATGAAACATGTATAAATCTCACAATAGGAATGGTACAGGATATGTATACTATAATATTATGAAGAAGTCGACCTAATTACATAAGTCAGGTATGACAGAGGCAAAGAAATTTGTATAGTAAATGTCATGAACACAGAAATAAGCATCTACAAACCATTTCAAGTAGTGGCTAGTGTTATAATCATGACATGACAGCCTGTGTGCCATACATATATTGTACTGCGGAAAGACCAAAGATAAAGGAGTAAATTCCACGAAGAATTAGGATGTAGTATATATAGAGGTTTAAACATACCCATTATCGAGAGACGGAGTAACCACAACTGAGCAAAAAATTTGCTCTGCTACACACACACACACACACACACTCAGATTTACTACACAGACACACACACACTTAGCACTGCTACATAGACACACACACACACACACACTCAGCACTGCTACACACACACACACACACACACACACACACACAGCACTGCTAGATACATAGACACACACTCAGCTCTACTACACACACACACACACACACACACACACACTTAGCACTGCTACATATATAGACACACACTCAGCTCTGCTACACAGACACACACACTCAGCACTGCTACACAGACACACACAGCACTGCTACACAGACACACACACACACACACACACACACTCAGCTCTGCTACAGACACACACACAGCACTGCTACACAGATACACTCAGCACTGCTACACAGACACACACAGCACTACTACACAGATACACACTCAGCTTTACTACACAGACACACACACTCAGCACTGCTACACAGACACACACACTCAGCACTGCTGCATACATAGACACACTCAGCTCTGCTAGACAGACACACACACACAGCACTGCTACACAGATACACTCAGCTCTACTACACAGACACACACTCTCAGCACTGCTACACAGACACACACATTCAGCTCTCCTACACAAACACACACAGCTCTACTACAGACACACACAGCACTGCTACATACAGACACACAGTACTGCTACACACATACACAGTCAGCACTGCTACATACATACACACTCAGCTCTACTACATCTGACAAGCTTAGCTCCGCACACCGTCCACACTGACAATACATCTAGCGACAGGAGGGAGGGGGGCGTTGGGGGTCACGAGAGTGGGGTTCTGTGAGAGGGACAGCAGAGACACACACCTTACCTGCAGTGCAGCTGATCTTCATAATGGTGCCTGCTATCTCCCTACAAACCAGCTTCTCTGCTGTGTGACTCTGACCTGCGTCTGCGCAGTACAGAGCCAGATAGCAGAAGCAGTGAACGGCTGCCGTTCATTGTGCCCTATGCCCTGTAGCTGCCGTATTCCATCTGTGTATGTGTCGTTAATAGACACATACAGAGATGAAAAAAAAAATGGCAGCCCCATTGAGAAGTAAAAGTATGAATACATTAAAAAGTAGAAAGTGACAACACACATAAAATTTTTGTTTACATGATATTAAAAGCAATATAATAATAATAAAAAAAAAATCATGACACCTTCCCTTCAAATAAGATTATGGCTGCTTGCAGCCACCAATAGGTGGAGTTCACTACATTTGGAGTTATAATACCAGCTTTAAAGAGGCTCTGTCACCAGATTTTCAAACCCCTATCTCCTATTGCAGCAGATCGGCGCTGCAATGTAGATAAGAGTAACGTTGTTTTTTTTCAAAAACAAGCATTTTTGGCCAAGTTATGACCATTTTTATATTTGTGCAAATTAGCCTTTCTTAAGTACAACTGGGCGTGTTTAAAGTTATGTTCAAGTGGGCGTGTATTGTGTGTGTACATCTGGGCGTTTTTACTTGTTTTACTAGCTGGGCGTTGTGAATAGAAGTGTATGATGCTGACGAATCAGCATCATCCACTTCTCTTCGTTACCACCCAGCTTCTGGCAGTGCACAGACACACAGCGTGTCCTCGCTCATCCGACGTGATGAAGTTCCTGTGGGAGGAAGTGAGTGACGTCACAGCGTGATCTTGCGAGGACACACTCTGTGTCTGTGCACTGCCAGAAGCTGGGCGTTGTGAAGAGAAGTGGATGATGCTGATTCGTCAGCATCATACACTTCTATTCACAACGCCCAGCTAGTAAAACAAGTAAAAACGCCCAGATGTACACACACAATACACGCCCACTTGGACATAACTTTAAACACGCCCAGTTGTTCTTAAGAAAGGCTCATTTGCATGAATGCTAGTTTTTAAAAAAAACAAAAAACGTTACTGTTATCTACATTGCAGCGCCGATCTGCTGCAATAGGAGATAGGGGTTTGAAAATCTGGTGACCGAGCCTCTTTAAAATGATCTAAGCAGAGGGGCAGGAAAATGATCTAGGGAAATATTTCAACTGCCAGGAGGCAAAGTCGGCAATAATTGTCTTGAGGATTTATTTTTCCTTTCTCTAGGTCTCTGTGGTCATTGAGCACTGCCCAACTTTATATGGTTACTACTTTAGATTTTTTGCAGTCTATATTTATCTTTCTATTAACAAACCAGACACTTAAAAGGGGTTGCCCCATAAGGTCCATGTGACATATGGATATAGACCAGAGCAGGCATGCCTGGCTGGGTTCAGCTCTAAAGACCCCCAGCAAACAGCTGATGTATGATGTGACAACCATTTTATTGCCAATTTTCTTAAAAATTGAGGCAGTATAGGAGTTAATTGACAACTCCTAGACTGATGTTAACTGGTGATGACCCCCCCCCCCCACCAGCTGTTTTGAAGGCGTGCAGTGCTTGTGTCAGGGATCATTACTATGTATATTGTCTGAAAAATATTATCCTCACACATATGTATATACATTTCAGTTCTTTGTGTAATATACTGATATATATATAACAAGTTCTTTGTTCATGTCGGACACACCTATGGAAGACACCGCCCCCTGGAATGCAAAGAGGAGTGTGCAGAAGAATGTACAGGAAAACTTATAGCTGAGGAGCGAATAGAATTTAAGCAAGTCCCACATCTATAGGGAGGGGCATGTGTCTTCTCTGTGTGTGTGTTTCTTTGTTCTGAATAAAGTTCAGTTCCTCCTGGCTGACATTGAAGCTGTACCTCAGACATTTGTGTGGTGTACTTCTCTCCAGGCATGCCTTCAGCTTTCAATTTACAGAGGTGGTTATTCGGTGTGAAATACGGACCTGACACTTGTACGAGTGCTGCTTCCCCTTCATTCCGCTCACTGTGAATCACTGACGCATTGCTGGCGTAGATTTCACTCAGTGGTGCTCGGACAGCCGAAGATACAACACATTTTATTAAGAGGTGCGCCTCTGATCTATTATTGCCATTTCTCCACAGAAACTTCCACGAGATGGCAGCGCACAATCCTCCTATTTAAATAGTGCTATATTAGTACTTGAATGGGGTTTTTATTAATTAGATCATAAATAGAATTTTTTCAACTCCTGGAAAACCCATTTAATACATCTAAAAAAGCATGGAAAAGCAAAGTTACCATAAAGATGTTTTACGCACACACTCACACAAAGTTTTTTTTTAAATCATTCATCTGACCACAAACCACTAAGGGACACATGATTGTTTTTAATTCAGTCCCTGTGGACTCCATGATTGTAATCTGTAGATTAGTGAATGATAAATGTCTATATTGACCCCCCCCCACTGATATTTGGGTGAATTTTCTCAGTGCTTAGAAAAATTAACTGCCAGTAAGGCCTGGTTTACACGAGCGTGTGCGTTTTGCGCACACAAAAAACGCGTCGTTTTGTGTGCGCAAAAGGCACATAACAGCTCCGTGTGTCATCAGCATGTGATGCGAGGCTGCGAGATTTTCGCGCAGCCGCCATGATTATGACACTCCGTCTGGATGTTTTCTGTTTACATTCAGAGTTTGACAGCTGTTGCGCGAATCACGCAGTTCGCACGGAAGTGCGGCATGCGTGGTTTTCACGCACCCATTGACTTCAATGGGTGCGTGAATCGCGAACAGCGCACAAAGATAGGACACGTCGTGAGTTTTTTTCAGCGGACTCATGCTGAGCAAAACTCACGGACTGTCTGCATGCCCCCATAGACTAAAATAGGTGCGTACGACACGCGTGTAAAGCACGCACGTATATCACGCTCGTGTAAACGAGGCCTAAGGGTGTACTCGCATGGTGTGGTTTTGTGGTTTTTGTGTCGCGCGACAAATCATGATAAAGACTCATGCATTTGTATGCACCATGAGAATACACTCTTACGGTATGTGCACACGCTAACTGCATTTACGGCTGAAATTACGGAGTTGTTTTCAGGAGAAAACAGCTCCATCATTTCAGACGTAATTGCTCGTACTCGCCTTTTGCGAGGTGTCAATTTCGGCCGTAATTTGGAGCTGTTCTTCATTGGAATGAATGAAAAACGTCCCAAATTACGTCCAAAGAAGTGTCCTGCACTTCTTTGCCGAGGCTGTTAGTTTACGCGCCGTCTTTTGACAGCGACGCGTAAAATGACAGGTCGTCGGCACAGTACGTCGGCAAACCCATTCAAAAAATAAAGATTTTGGTGTTTTAAATGTTTTATTTTTTACGCCGTTAAACAATGCTATATTTTAATAGTTCAGACTTTTACGGACGCAACGATACCTATTTTGTTAACTTTTTTTATTTTTTACTTTAGAGGAGAAACGGGAAAAGGTTTTTTTTTTTACTTTTAATTTTTATTATAAATTTCTTTAGTCCTTCTAGGGGACTTGAACCAGCGATCGTTACCAGACGCGTCGTTTTTCAGGGGTTAAAGATGAGTGCATCAACAAACATGGCACAGTTCTCCCCAGACAGGATCAGCACTCCAAAGCCCATTTTGATATATTGGCTTAAAGGGGTTTTCCAGCTTCTGACAACTAATGACCTATCCACCGGATAGGTCTTCAGTACATGATCTGCGGAGGTCCGTCACTCGGGCCCTGCACAGATCAGCTGGTCCGGTGCCTCCGTGCACCGGACATACATGCCGGAAGCAGTTGGCTCCGAATTAGCGGCCGAGCTGCAGTACTGTGAGTACAAGTGAGTAGGAGCAGGCCTGCAGTTCTGCAGCACGGCCGCTATGCATTGTATGGAGTGTCTAGCCAGACACAAAAAAAAATAAAATAATCATCTTTCTATCTATCTATCGATCTCATATCTATCTGACATATATCTCATAGCAACAAGATGTTACATATTGTTTTGTTAGTAAAACCTTGAGCAGGAAAATAAAAAGGGCAGCTGCACATTGTACCATTTGAAACGGTATAACTGGATTCAGCACACAGCAGGTGTAATATCAGACAGGAAGTTCTCATCAAAGAGCACAGCAGACACATGAATCATGGGAAAAAGTGCACAGCACTGCTGAGGTCATGTGACAGTTCAACTAGGACACACCCACAGAACTGTCAAATTTACACTGGAGCTGAAGCAGAGATGGTGAACAAATACGGCCAAACAGAGAAAACATACTAAGTGATTAGGAGCGATCTGTACGATGTTAGGATAACTTGGGCATTAGGATTTTAGAACTTTCTTTTGTGGGCAAACCCCTTTAAAAACTCAAAAATTTAATGTATAAACTGCAAAAAAAATGTTTCAGATTTCACTTTACTGAACTAATATTTAGTGGCATAACCATTGTTTCTGAGAACTGCTTGACATCGGTGTTGCACGGAGTCGACCAACTTCTGCCACCTCTGATCAGGTATTCCAGTCCAGGAAGATTGCACTACATTCCGCAGTGCTTTTGCATTTTTGAGTTTTGCCTCATAAACCGCATTTTTTATGTCACCCCACAAGTTCTCTATGGGAATGAGGTCAGGGGATTGGGCTGCCACTCCATTACTTCTATCCTGTTTGTTTGTAACCAAGATGTTGTTCATTTACTGCAGTGTTTTGGGTCATTGTCATGTTGAACACCCATTTCAAGGGCATTTCTTCTCCGGCATAGGGCAACATGATCTCCTCAAGTATTTTGATATATTCAAACTGACCCATGATACCTTGCATGCGATAAATAGGCACAGCATCACGGTATGAGAAACATACCCGTATCATGATTTTTGCAGCACGATGCTTTACTGTCTTCACAGCGTACTGTGGATTGAATTCAGTGCTCGGGGGTTGTCTGACAGACTGTCTGCGGTCACTAGACCCAAAAATAACAATTTTGCTTTCATTAGTCCACAAAACGCGTCGCTATTTCTATTTGGGCCAGTCAACGTACTACTTGGCAAATTTTAACCTATTCAGGACGTGTCGGGACTTTGCGGGGAGTTTTTGCTGGTAACTTGGCTTCACTTCATAGTCTGATTGTAGGAGTTCTCACTGGTAACTTTCTTGAGGTGATCATTGGCTGAACCTTTGCCAATTTGGCTATTCTTCGATCTGTTCGAACACTACTTCCCCACCTTTCAGGTTTTGGTTGCAGCCTATAATTTGCTGCACTTCCCTTTATGTTTTTCCCTCTCCAATAAACTTTTTAAATCAAAGTCTGTTTTTCATCAGAACAATGTCTGGAATGGCCCATTTCCCCCGTATTTCAGAGGGAAATACACTATAACCAACATCTGCAACATTTGCCACCCTCCTACCTTAAATAAGGGCCAAAATTGACCCTGGTTATTCCACAGAATGAATGACTTCACCAATTTAACTCCTCACCGCTATTATTGTGAGCAAGCCCCTTTCAATGAATGACTCAATTACTCAGAAGGAGCGGCATGTCCTACTTGTTGGCTGTTTTTTTTCTACTACACTTAGGGCTTGTCCACACCTCCGGAATTGCGGACAGAAAATACGCAGTATACAGTAGCAGCAAAGTGGGTGAGATTTAAAAAAAATCTCATCCACACGCGGCCTAAAATTTCCGACCACAAATTGACCTGCAGTGCGTATTTTTCGTACCGCAGCATGTCAATTCCTGCTGCGGAAAGTGGACTAAATTGCTGCGTTTTTCAGAGGAGATGTCACCATCCCGCAACATTGAGAAAAGCACAGCAAAATCCGCACCATTTTCTGCAAAAAAAGATGCAGGAAATGGTGCAGTTTTCCAGCAGTGGAATATCTGCTACCTTCTGTTTTTATTCTTTGCCTGTTGAAGAAAGTGGTAAAAAAAAAAAAAAAAAAAAAACACGTCAAAAAATGCCTGTGGTGCTATACCACATAAAAAATACCCTGAGCCGATATTTACAGGCAGAATTTTCTGTCTGCAAAAAGCTGTGTGAACAGGGCCTTACAGTAACTTTTTTTCTATTTAGTATACTAGTCCTTGTCAATGAATTAGAATATCAAAAGGTTAATTTATTTCAGTAATTCAATTCAAAAACAAACTCATATATTATAAGGATTCATTACACACAGAGTCATCTATTTCCAGCATTTTTTTCTTTTAATGTTGATGGTTATGGCTAACAGTTAATGAAAACCCAAAATTTAGTGTCTCAGAAAATGTGATTATAATATAAGCCCAATTTCAAAAATGATTTTTAATACCGAAATGTACAGTATATGCATTCAATACTTGGTTGGGGCTCCTTTTGCATGAATTACTGAATCAATGCGGTATGGAGGCGATAAAATACGCCGCGAAAAATGCTCGCTAATTAAAAAACGTCTGAAAATCAGGAGCTGTTTTTCCTTGAAAACGGCTCCGTATTTTCAGATGTTTTTTGCTAAGCGTGTGAACATACCCTAAGGGAATTGATCAGGGAAAAAAATTAAAATTTTATTACATAAAATGTTCATCATTTTATTGTTCTAAGATATTTTTTTTTTCCCCAAGTCCTTCCAGGGGACTTGAAGATCTGAACTTCTGATTGTTGGTATAATGCACTGCACTATTCATCTAGTCCAGTGTATTATAATGGCCAGTTATACACGGACAGGCAGTCTATTAGGCCTTGCCTCTGGCAGAGTCGGTGTCTTCCGTACATGACAGACCAGGAGACCATTGTTAGGCTTCCTGGTTGCCATAGCAACCCATCGGCAGCTTGCGATTATGGCTGATGGGGTACAGAGGGAGCCCCCTTCCTCTCTCAATGACTTAGATACAGTGGTCGCTAATGACCACGGTATCTAAGTGGCTAGAGGCCAGGATTGGAGCTAGCTACGATCCCGGCCATTGCAGAGAGATCCCGGCTGTGTAGTACAGCTGACTCCCGCTCTGAATATTGCAGGCTAAACTCGTGACACCAGCGTGCCATGTGTACATGGCATTTTGCTGAAAACACTTTCCACCCATGACATAACCGTACATCATAGTGCGGGAAGGGGTTAAAATTGTAGATAATTGTACTAAAAACGGGATCCGATTCAGTCAAGAGAAAGACGAGAAAACTTTCCCAAACAAAACCATTGAAAAAGGTTTCCCTGCTTTGCGACCTAGGGCGTTTCTTGCCGCTGATTCCAACCGCATGACGGGTTGAAACATTGCTGTTTTCTTATGATGTTTGACGAATAAATACAACTTTTTGGATGTCATTGGAGATGTGAGCTGTTGTCTGAACACTGGCGGAAGTATTGTAGTCGACCGGCTTTAAGGCGCAGATTTTGTTGTTCCATTCAACTGAATGGGGTTGTTTCTGCAGCAAGCACAAAATCTGCAACGTGTGCACGATCCTTACAATGTAACTGAAGTCAACAGCACAGAGACTTCTATTTAAATGGACACCAACTTTTCAAACGCCATATGCTAATCTAATAGTATACCTGTGATATATGCACTTTGTATTTTACTTACGGTTACAATTTCGTGGTTTTCTCCATGTAAATTATATGTCATGCAAAATCTGCCTCTAGTTACAGAGCAGAGGATATGGCCTGCAGAAAGCGGGGGGGTGTGTCTCTCTTCACTGCCTGCCAATAGAAGTCTATGAAGAGGGGGGAGCAGGAGGAGGGAGCAAAGAGAGGAGACACAAACACTGCCCATAGAAGAGGGAGAGGGCAGCAGGGGGAGAAGAACGCAGGCACAAACACGCTGCCCACACAAGTCTATGGAGAGGGAAGGGAGAGCAGAGTGACAGAGACACAGACAGACGTGCTCCAGCTTCTTGTTAAGTGCTAACACTTACCAGGCACACAAACGTACTTTTGCGGCCGCAATTCCCCCGAAAATCCATGGGAGAATTGCGGCCCCATTCATTTCTATGGGCCCATGTACACGACAGTGGTTTCCACGGTCCGTGCATGGCCCAGGAGCCTGGACCGCAGAAAGAACGGACATGTCTTATTACGCCAATGTTCTGCGGTCCAGGCTCATAGAAAATAATGGACGCGGCCATGTGCACGGCCCACGATTTGCGGGGGGCTCGCAGGTGACACTCTGCTGCCGGCCGTCCCGAAAATCACGGCCGTGCACATGACTACGGTCGTGTGCATGAGGCCTTACTGTCTCATCCCAGTGCTGGATTCTCAGCTACACTGCTCTTTACTGCTGTATAATGTCCTCTATGCTGCTGCAGCTTTTTATTTTTTTGTGATGGATAGAGATAGGAGAGCAGGACATCATAGCAGTTAGGCTACGCATACTAGCTGAGACGACTGAGAATTAGATATAGAGCCTGCAGAGGGGAAAACTAAAAAGAAGATTACAAGTCATAATGTCCAGATAGTGTTATTCCTCATGTACCCGCACATGACAGCTTATTCTGAAAACCTAATATACAAAAAGCGACCACTCAGATAAGTATGCACACCCGTGTGCATACTTCTTTTCTGAGTGGTCTATTTTGGATAGCAAGCTGTGTTGTTGACGGTTGTGTTGCACCCCATTTATTATGTTGTTTAGCGGTGCCTGCTCCTTCCCTATAGTTTACTAGCTTATTCTGAAAAGTCATCTGAAAACGAAGGTACGCTTTTAATGGCATTTTTTTTTGTTTCGTAGCAAAAGTTCTTTTCAATCCACACTCATTTCACAATTCTATTCAATAGTGAAAGTAATATTCAAATTGAAGCGAATGGGGCTGAGCTGCAACAACAGACACAGCCCATGAACAAGAGTAGCGCTGTTACTGGGAAGAGAGAGCAGATTATTTTTTCTAAATCTGGACAAACACTTAAAGGGAACCACTGGGTTTACATAAAAATATAATCTTAGTGAATGCATAATCAATTTACCTGGTGCCCTTCTTTTCGCTTATTGTGCCGCCGATCCCGATCTTCTTTCATCCAAGATGGCAGCATCGTTTCTCAGACTACCCACTGCACACTGTGCTTCTGTAGTCTGTCACCCTACCCTGCTCTCCGATTAGCCCGCTCTGCTACATGAGCAGCTGATCGGGTAGCAAGAGAGAGTGTGTCTCAGACTACAGAAGCACAGTGTGCATCGGCTAGTTTGAGAAGCGCTTGCGGCTGAAAAGGTGGGCACCAGATAATTAACTGGATGGTCGTTTTAAGTTTCAGAAAAAAATAATACAATTTAAAAACATCTGAAATCTTACAATTGTATACAATTTATATCATGTAAAATCATACCTTGGAACTATTAATATTTGTTTTCAGTCTATGCTCAGACCTACAAGTGCAGTAAAACAATTCAGTCATCATGGTATGAAATTATTTAATTAATCAAGGCAAGTACACACTAGTTGGCACAGAAGAAGTTAAATACTGTATGGATGAATGTATCAGTGACAGCACTTCAACTGGATTTATAGAGGCGGCGTGCAGAATTTTTGGACTCCTTGGGAGAAAAAAAACAAAACAAACAGGGTTCTTGGTGGATGCCAAAATTTACATTAATCGAATCAATGTACACAACAATATAGGGTACACAGAGGCATTCGGCAGTACATGGACTGCCATACTTCTAGGAGAGAATACCTCCTGCTACATGCCACAATTTTTCTGTCCATGTGCTCTGTATGACAATTGGTGAAACACAGAGGTACAGCAGAGCCAATAAAATTCTATGGTCACTATATTTGGGATCCATGTGATATAAATCTCAAATTCGGTCATATGCATGAGTCCTAAAGGTGGAGACACACATAGTGAACGAGCTTGTTTGCAGGTTTAGTGCAAATTGGTGTGTTTTTTGCAGTTTAAACTGTTCATTTTTACCGTAGAAACAAATGGACATCATCATTTAAAAGACGTACCAATTTGAGCTAAAACTGTCTGTAGGCTTGCCCTTGGGGTCCGGCCGCTATGTTTGTCTCTACTCTAATTGTAAATCCAGTGCCTTCCTTGTCACCCACATAATCTATACTCTACCCTTGCTGCTAGTATACCAGGCATTTCCAGAGAATACTTTAATCATATCATGAAAAATGCTTGGCCTAGCTAAACATCTAGATATAAGCATCAATATTACAGTGGTTGTTCATGCAGGACTTCAGTCCCATCTTCTCAGAGATAAATATGTTGCTTAAAAAAAACTAAGCGCACAAGTATAACTGCGTAACTGTGCAGCATACCCGATCTCCTCTATTCTATAGTCGCAATAAAAAAACACTATTTTAATACCATTTTGTTCGCAAAAGGACTCCAATACACAATACTCTGTGTAAATCAGTAGGGAAATACTTGCACTGCGTCTGGAGGGGTTTGGCTCTTAAAGATGGATTAGTACAAGATGGCTAACACTCCAGGATATGGCAGCCATACTGATCTCACGTTCACGCCGTGTGGGTATCGCTTTCGTCACTCGCATTAGAACTGGCTTTTGCAACATGGCTGACACCGGGTACAGAGTCCTCATGAACATCCTCATCATCTGATTGGATAATGGGCGACTCTCCACCGTCTTCACTGTTTTCCTGGCTGGCTGAATCAGTGCAGGTAGAGGACAAGGATGAAAGTTTTTGTCTGAGTTCTGCTTGGCTGGGAACCTGAAGCGTTATTTCAGTTCGACAACTGTCAAAGTCGGGGCCTTTAGCATTCAACATGAGGAGGGAACACAAAGAAAAAAACAGTAATAAGGTATGAGGTCTGCTTTCAGGCAATGAAGAGCACATATAAAGACCATGGGTTAGATGTATTAAAACTGATGCAAAGGAAAAGTGGAGCTCATATCAACCAATCACATTCTAGATCTAATTTTTTAGAGGACCTTTTTAAAATAAAATATCTGATTAGTAGCTATATACACTACACCTCCACTTTTCCTGTACACCAGTTTTGATAAATCTGCTCCAGTGAGTGAGTATAGGCGGATTTTGTTAAGGATTTGATGCAGATCTCCCCCTTTTGCATTGCAAAGTGTAACATCTGCAATGAAAATCCGCAATGTGTGAACTCAGCCTTCGGGTGCAGTCATACGCGGCAGATTTTGTTGCAGAAATTTCTTCAATTGAAAATAATTTCCATGAATTTTAATGAGGTGGTTTCTGTAGGTGTTTGGATTTCCGCCGCGTGTAACTGCACCCTTAGACTGAGTTCACACGGGGCGGATACGCTGCGTAAAAGATACACAGCATATCCACCTTGGTGGCTGCAGGGAATTCCGGTCAAAAAACCGCACCAAATTGTGGTGCAGTTTTTTGCCCAGAAAGTCCACTGTGGAAAACTGTAAAATCAGCTGGCCTGCCCTTTCATCCCATGTGATCGCCGCTACAGCCCGTGATTGGCTGCAGTGGCGGTCACATTGGATGAAACGTTATCTCAGGAGGCTTGCCTGAGGAATGTCAGAGGTAAGTAGGTGGTTTCTTTTTTCTGAGTTGCGATATTTGCAGCGTTTGTTGCGGGTTTTAGATCCCCATTGAATTCAATGGGGAAAACCTGCAGCAAAATAGCGGTGATTGCGCAAACACAATTGACATGATGTGGCTTAAAAAAGCCGCACCGCAAGTCAATTTGTGTGGGGAATCTCCGCATATCAGGTACGCAGTGTGTGGATGAGATTTCTTGAAATCTCATCCACACCTCTGCTACTATATTATGCTGCGGATTTTCCGCAGCAAAATACGTTGCGGGAAATCCACAGTATTTATGCTACATGTGGACTGTTCCTTATTATTACGGTGTAATAAACATGATTTAGAAATACACCCAGAAGCCAGTTTACACTCACATACTCTGGCAGATGTACTAATGTGTCTGTAGCTCGAATGTGTCATTAATTGTGGCAAAATCCTGCGCAGTTTGGTGCATTTCTTGTTAAACCAGATGTTTACGCTTCACTAAACACTTTTTAAAAGTGGCCCAAAATTCTGGTCAAAGGTGGGGTAAGAATGAGAAAAGTGTTAAGCAGATAAAAGTAAGATGCGCCAAATTTATCATACGTTATTCACCACTCTTATGAATTTGGTGCATCATGTTAAGTAGTGGGCTCATTGACTAATCATACAGGGCTATTAACTGGTGGGGCTCACACAAACCCTAATGGCTAAGGTACACCACAGAGCAAGTTGGGGTGGAGAAGCACAGGAGCATGTCTGTGGAGTAAGTGCAATGAGTAACTAATTATCCAGTTCAGGATCGGGCTATTTTGAGCCTTCAGGACCAGACACCGTTTAGCCATTTTTAGCACGCGTTCGTTAAATAGCTATAACTTGTTGGGCTAACTACGTGATTTTTGCGATGTTTTTTTTCCGTAGACAATGCAGGTTTCTTTTTTTATCGTTTTTATACACACCCTTTTTGCGATTTTAGAATTTTTATTCTTATAGTTTGAAAATAATAGTAAAAAAATAAGCTTTTTTAAGTTTCAGCTAACATAGTTTTACCCTAAAATAGACCTTTTACTTGTGATAGTCATTGTCTACCGTAAATTTTAAGATATTACATGTCTATATTAGTGTAATTGGGTCCGGGCTAGCGTTAAGACAATGATTGGCGGGAGGGGAACGTTTTTTTGGGATGGGTATTTATTTTTATTTTTTTTGAACTTTATTTTACTTTTATTTTTTTATTACTATGGTCTGTCCCTCAAAGGTCAAAAAAGACCTTTGGGGAACTTTATAGATATTTTTTCTTTTTTTTACACCAGGCTTTTCCCCTGTCACTGGGGCTGCACAGCAGCCCCAGTGACAGGGGAAATCAGCCCTCTTATAGTGACTATTGTCACTAATAGGGCTGTGCTGGGTCTAGTTAGACCCAGCAGCAGTCTGTCACTAACAGCACCCGGCGATCATGTGACCAGTCACATGAACATCGGGAGCAATAGAGAAAGCGGCGCGGCTGCTGCCTCTATTCCTATACACAGCACGCATTGAGCGCTGTGTACAAGTGATCAGAGAAGACAGAAGCAGCGAAAGCTGCTTCTATCCTCTCCTCAGGGTCACCGGCAGTCACTGACAGCCGGAGACCCGACATTCGCTCAGGCAGCAAGTTAAAACCAGAGCCGTAAAAAATCTATGGCTCGGGTTTTAAGTACCCTGACCGCTGGCCGTAAAAATACAGCCAGCGGTCGGGAACCAGTTATATATGTAAACACACACGATATAAAAAGTCTACACACCCCTGTTAAAATGGCAGGTTTGATGAATCATTTCAGAACTTTTCCACCTTTAATGTGACCCATAATCTGTACAATTCCATTAAAAAACAAACAAATCATTTAGAGGGGAAAACTAAAAATAACAAAACTACAATAATGTGGTTGCATAAGTGTGAACACCCTCTTATAATTGGGGATGTGGTTGTGTTCAGAATTAGCCAATCACAATGAAACTCATGTTAAATAGTTGTCAGTACACAGCTGCCATTATTTAAAGTGATTCTGAGTAACCCCATATAAAGTTCAGCTGTTCTATTAGGATTTCCCTGACATTTTCTTTGTTGCATGTGACAGCAAAAAAGCCATGATCCGTAAAGAGCTTACAACACATCAAAGGGATCTGATTGTTGAAAAGCATCAGTCAGGAGAAGGGTACCAAAGAATTTCCAAGGCATTAGATATACCATGGAACACAGTGAAGACGTCATCAAGAAGTGGATTACATTTGGCACAACAGTGACATTACCAAGAACAGGACGTCCCTCAAAACTTGACGAAAAGACAAGACGAAAATTGGTCCGGGGGGCTACCAAGAGGTCTACAGCAACATTAAAGGAGCTGCAGGACATTCTGGCAGGTACTGGTTGTGTAGTGCATGTGACAACAATCTCCCGTATTCATTTATATGTCTGGGCTGTGGGGTAGGATGGCAAGACGGAAGCCTTTTCTAACAAAGAAAAACATCCAAGCCCGGCTATGTTTTGCAAAGACCTACATCAAGTCTGCCAAAAGCTTGTGGGAAAACGTGTTCTGGTCTGATGAGACCAAGGTTGAACTTTTTGGCCATAACTCCATAAGGTATGTTTGTCGCAAAGCCAACACTGCACATTACCAAAAGAACACCATACCCACAGTAAAGCATGGTGGAGGCAGCATTATGCTTTGGAGCTGTTTTTCTGCAGCTGGAACTGGGGCTTTAGTCAAGGTGAAGGGAATTATGAACAGCTCCAAATATCAGTCAATATTGGTACAAAACCTGCAGCCTCTGCTAAAAAGCTGAAGATGAAGAGGAATTTCACCTTTCAGCACGACAACGACCCAAAGCATACCCCCAAATCAACAAAATAATGGCTTCACCAGAAGAAGATCAAAGTTATGGAATTGCCCAGCCAGAGCCCAGACCTGAATCCCATTGAAAATCTGTGGGGTGACCTGAAGAGGGCTGTACACAAGAGATGCCTGCAATCTGACAGATTTGGAGCACTTTTGCAAGGAAGAGTGGGCAACAATTGCCAAGTCAAGATGTGCCATGCTGATAGACTTCTACCCAAAAAGACTGAATGCTGTCATAAAGTCAAAGTATTAGTTTATGGGTGTGCATATTTATGCAGCCACATTTTTGTTCTTTATTTTTATTTTTCCATCCTAAAAGATTTCAGTTTATTTTTCAATACAATTGTACAGATTATATATGTGAAATGAAAGGTGGAAAAACTTCTGAAATGATTAATCTTGGACTGATTTTGTAACATAGCAAAAACCTGGCATTTTAAAAGAGGCTCTGTCACCACATTATAAGTGTCCTATCTCCTATATATGGAGATCGGCGCTATAATGTAGGTGACAGTAATGCTTTTTATTTAATAAAACGATCTGTTTTCACCACTTTATTAGCGATTTTAGATTTATGCTAATGAGTCGCTTAATGCCCAACTGGGCGTATTTTTACTTTAGACCAAGTGGGCGTTATAAACTCCTCTGTACGCCGCTGACCAATCAGCGTCCAGCACTGCTCTCCATTCATTTACTCAGCGCATAGGGATCCTGCTAGATGCTTATGTGCTGTCTTATACTTACACATTAACAATACTGAAGTGTTTAGACAGTGAATAGACATTCCACGGAATGTCTATTCACAATCTCTGCACTTTGTTACTCTGTCTGTGGTAGTTACAGCAGAGGAAGCGTGATCTCGCGAGATCTCGCTGTAAATGACAGGTTACAACGAGATCACGCTTCCTCTGCTGTAACTACCACAGACAGAGTAACGAAGTGCAGAGATTGTGAATAGACATTCCGTGGAATGTCTATTCACTGTCTAAACACTTCAGTATTGTTAATGTGTAAGTATAAGACAGCACATAAGGATCTAGCAGGATCCCTATGCGCTGAGTAAATAAATGGAGAGGAGTGCAGGACGCTGATTGGTCAGCGTCATACACTCCTCTGTACAACGCCCACTTGGTCTAAAGTAAAAATACGCCCAGTTGGGCATTAAGCAACTCATTACTATAAATCTAAAATCGCTAATAAAGTTGTGAAAACAGATCGTTTTATTAAATAAAAAGCATTACTGTCACCTACATTATAGCGCCAATCTCCTTATATAGGAGATAGGCCACTTATAATGTGGTGACAAAGCCTCTTTAACAGAAGTGTGTAGACTTTTTTTACCACTGAGTTTATACACATACATTATATACACACACACACACACACACACACACACACACACACACACACACACACAGCAGAGAGTTTGTTTCTATATAGAAATTAATATAGATCATTCAGATGGCCGTAATCCATATTTTAGCAGTCTTATGACCTAAACTAACAGCATCATAGTGACTATACAGTACCTGCGGTCAGGCCAAGACTGCTGTTCGTTCAAGTCATTAGACCTGCCGTTGAGCCAGGACTTGCGGCCGTAATAAGACTGCTAAAATGTGGCCATCTTAATGAGACCATAGAGATAGATAGAAAGATAACTTAGATCGATTTTGACAAAATCATCTATATTACGGGGTGATACTGTGCATTTTTCGATACGGACAACTACACTATTCTATATAAAGCATGTGTATAATACAACATACATGAAAAAGTCAAGTAACGCGTTTAATACACTTTCGCATTAAACTTTTAATACAAATTTTTAACATCGATAAAGGGATTTTCCCATAATCATTATTTTATGACCTATCAACAGGATAGGTGATACATATCTCATCAGTGGTAGTCCGACCGCTGGGAGCCCCACCGATCACTAGAACGGGCTTACCTTGCAATTCCCGGGAGCCCCATAGGAACAGAGCGGTCGAACATGCTCGACTACCGCTCCATTCATTTCAGTGGGGCTGTCGAGCACTATCTTTGCTAACCTCATATTATGCACTAATTTTAGCTCCAGTATTGAGCTGCCAGTGCTATCGGCCTGAAGCAAATTTAGTCTTACGTGTAGAAATACGCATGAGACTGAATCCAAAGCATGCAGGAGGATGATGCCTATAGAGGCGTCATTGCGACCTCTGATTGCAGCAGTGTACTTCACACATACCTGTCCCTGGTAGAGCTCCTAACTCAGTTTGATCTACTCAAAAAGCAAAATCAAAAACTTTTGTCACTCGTGCCCTTAATTTTAATAATTAATACTTTTTTTCTTCATTTTTCAGCCACAATCGCAATATTCAAACTTTTTATTTAACACCTAGAAATCAATACACTCTCTTATTATAGTATGAAGAATAATAATAAAATTTAAAAAAAAAGCATAATCCTAGGCGACCAGCCATAAACCTGACAATATACTAAAAGTCTGCTTAGGCCTCATCTATGCATGGTCATTTTCACACACCGCTTTAGCCAGCATCATTGTAAGAACATCCAAAAGATCTAGCTGCAGTCCTCAATAATTCCACAGGGTCCATGGGGCTAATGTTTAAGGCCTCATGCACACGACCGTAGCCATGTGCACTGCGAAGTTACTGCTCACCTGGACGTGCATGTACGCCAAGGTGCGGGAAGAGGTTAATACCTCCTCCAACCGACCCACAACTATTTTCTGTGACATGGACGAATTTCACCTGGCAGAATCTGTGTTATATCAAATTAGATTTCACTAGATTTAGTCTCCCTAGCAATGGCGCGCTAGAAAAAATGGAGACCGTTGTTCTCAGGAATTATAGCGATGACTTAAATGGGGCAAAAAGGACATATTTGGTATCGCTATACATGAGCAAGTGCAGGGATTAGTTTGTGACACAAATTGGCCTGGTTAAACTATGTTACAGGGGTTGTCCAGGATTTCAAAATTGGTGGCCTATCCTTAGTATTGTCCATAAATATGAGATCAGTGGGGGTCTGACTTTCGGCACCCTCGCTGATCAGCGGTTTGAAGTGGCCACAGCGCGTTCAAGTAAATAGGACAGTGCTGCAATACCTCGCACAACCGATACGAAAGCAACGGCGTGTGCAAGTACGAACATAAATGGAGCCGATGTAAATGATGAAGTAGCTGCAGAGCTCGTACAAGCACCATGGCCCCTTCTAACAGCTGATCGGCAGGTGCAGAGTTGTACCACTACCAATCTAATATTAATAGCCCACCTTAACAAAAGGTCATCACTTTCACAATCCCAGAAGAACGAAGGAAATATTCATTTTTTTAGACCTATTTTACCCTACATAAAATATTTTCATTATGTATGTATTGGTACCACATTAAAGCCCCATCTGTGCCCCCCAAAAAAATATATTTGGCCAAAGAATAAAATAATCAAAAAAAATATTCACTGCTACATTTCAAAAAGGGAAATTTTGCTGTGGACAATTCAGGCTTCGGAAGGTCTTAGTCTTGAAAGGGTTAAAATGTTCAGTTCTTTTGTTCCCTGGGAGATGAGTGTCATTTGAGGTGTTTAGCAGCAGTTTATCCACCTCTCCCTATAGTAATAAACCTCCATTCTCAGGCAATCTAAACTTGCATGTTTATTGGGAAGATCGTTCCATAAATGCACGGCCGGTTTGAGAGACAACATTCTGCATACCTGGAAGATATAATCTGTAAAACTAGTTCTAAATACACAATCTTAGAGAGTTACAGAGGATATGAAATGTGCCAGTACCTATCATGGGAGAAAGTATGCCGTTGTCCTCTCCTCCTGAATTTAAGAAGACGTCTAGTGCTTCCTGATCAGACATGTCCATCAAGTCCATTTGCTCCAACATGTCGACGTTGACCTCCATAGAAGACATACTTCCTATTGGTTCTTTAATAAAACAACAAGATTATACTGCATGTATGGACTTGTGTGAAGAGCAATCACTCTTTTAAATCACATCAAATTAGACATCATGTTTCATTATTTCCAGCATATTGAAAAACCTTTGCTTTAAAGGGAACCGGTCAGCAGTTTTGAGCCATCAAACCTACTGACAGCGCTATATACAGGTTGGGGGAGTGTAGTGTAACCGTAACAAGGGCCGGGTGCTGACGCTGCAAATATGGACAGTGATGTAAGGAGGAGAGAAGAAGTCCCAGGCAGAGCGCTAGAAGCGGCTCTGCTTCGGGACTCCGTCTCTGGGATAGCCCCTGACATCACTGTCCATATATGGACAGTGTTGTCAGGAGCAGAGCAGTGTCCCAGGCAATGGCGTAGCTATAGGGGTCGCAACGGTCCCCATTGCCACACAGCGCTGACCGCGGGCGTCCCTCTTCCAACTGAATCTGCGTCCGCAGGACGTACATTCAGTTAGGTACAATGCTGGAACCCCGCTTCAGGTATCACTGTGCCGCGAGCAGCTCGGCGCAGGCAGGTGCGATGTTGTGACGTCATCGCACTGAGTCACTCACAGCACAGTGCAGAGGAGGAGAAGGATCTCCACCCGTCGTGGGAGCAGGGATAGGTAAGAAAAATAATAACATAATTACTATTAGGTACATACATATGGGGGGGCATTATACTGGGTATGGGAGGGGGGCTCATGGCAGTATGGGACAGCTATGGGGGGGGGATTATACTGTATGGGGCATTATACTGTATGGAGCAGCTATGGGGGGCATTATACTGTATGGGGAAGCTATGGGGGGCATTTTACTGTATGGGGCATTATACTGTATGTGGCAGCTATGAAGGGCATTATACTGTATGGGGGGCATTATACTGTATGTGGCATTAGTGTATGGAGCAATATACTGTATGGGCAGCTATGGGGGGCATTATACTGTGGTGGTCAGCTATGGGGGCATTAAACTGTGTGGGGGCAGCTATCGTTCGCATTATACTGTATTGGTCAGCTATGGGGAGCATTATACTGTGGTGGTCAGCTATGGGGTGGCATTATACTGCATGGTGGCAGCTATGGGGGGCATTATACTGTGAGGGCAGCTATGGGGGCATTATACTGTGGGGGCATTCATGGGGTCTGTCAGGCAAGGCTGCTGGGCATATGCGTGCACAGGGGTCTGGTGGTATTGGGGAGGAGTAGGGGGCCCAAGCTGAATTCCTGCTCCTAGGCCCATGAGCCTTTAGCTACGCCCCTGGTCCTTGGCAGATTGCTAGTAGTGCTCTGCCCGGGACTATGGCTCTGGGGTTGTGCCTGACAACACTGTCCATATATGGACAGTGACGTCAGGGGCTTCTCCTGAAGCGGAATCCCCAGTCAGAGCGTCGGCAATGCTCTGGCTGGGGATTCCACTCCTAGAGGGAACCCAAAGGCGCTACCTACAGGGAGGGGGGCTGTGTGGCACTACCAGGGAGGAGGGGGCTGTGTGGCACTACCAGGAAGGAGGGGGCTGTGTGGCACTACCAGGAAGGAGGGGGCTGTGTGGCACTACCAGGAAGGAGGGGGCTGTGTGGCACTAACAGGAAGGAGGGGGCTGTGTGGCACTAACAGGGAGGAGGGGGCTGTGTGGCACTAACAGGGAGGAGGGGGCTGTGTGGCACTACCAGGGAGGAGAGGGGCTGTGTGGCACTACCTGGGAGAGAGGGCGGGGCTGTGTGGCACTACCTGGGAGGGGGAGCTGTGTGGCACTATCAGAGGGCACTAAATTTATGGGGATACAAGCTGGGGGCCCAACTTCTATATGGGGGCATAAACAGGGTCTAACATCTATATGTGGGCACAAAGTGACGTTTTCTGCCATTTTACTGCAGTCGTGAGTTCCCCCGCAAAGGGGCCTACTAAGTCTGTGTCGCCCAAGGGCCCATATAAACCTGGAGTCGGCCCTGACCGTAACTATGTTGTCAGTTATGCAATAAACATGAAGAGGCCCACACTCTGTGGCACTTGCAACGCTGCACCACAGACATAAATGGAGATTTCTCAGTCATGTAACGTGCACTACCAGCAACATAGGTATGGTTACGCTGTATTTCCCAACCTGTAAATAGCCCAGTCAGCAGTTTTGAAGACTCAAAACTGTTGACAGGTTCCCTTTAAATAAAGAATAAAAAAAAAAATATGTCTTGCCATTATCTCATGGAGAGACACAATATATTAAACAATGACATGATATATATATATATATATATATATATATATATATAAAAATTCTATATAGCGTTGCCACTTGCCTCGTCTCTCTGCTATTTGCAGGTATCCAGTAGAGAGGTATTGCTCCATGTCCAGCTGGAAAGCCTCTTCAAAGAACTTTTGTCGTTCCTTTAGCTTCATCTGCTGGGCATACTCCATGTCCAAGACCCTCTGAGTGTGTTCTGAATCCAGATCAGCTATGGGGCAAAAGGAGAAAGAAGAAATCCACATGAGATTCTACGACAGATCATAAACTGGAATTTCTAACACAACATAAGGTGCCATCATGATCATTCAAACACACTAGGTAGCACTTCTGTGAGTATTTGTGGGTTTTATCATCTGCCCTCTAGTTTGCACACAAATATGGGGGAGACAACAGCTCCGAATTGTTTACTGCAACAAGCATTATTAACACTGTAGAACCCAAAAGTTACTAAGGTGAGCTAGCTTTAGGAGGATGAGGTTTCATTAACACCAAGTCACTTTAATGTAATGCAACATCTTCATGGATGAGAGGGAAGAGATCGGTGGGGGTCACAATGGCCAGATCCCACCATTCATAACACTTTTAAAGGGTAACTAAACATTCAACAAACTTCTGACAAGTCATAGTAACATGTCAGAAGTTTTGATTGGTGGGGGGTCTGAGCACTGAGACCCCCACCAATCACTAAAACAAAGCGGCAGAAGTTCTCGTGTGAGCGCTCAGCCGCTTAGTTTAGAGTTCTACTTTTTCCGGAAATCAATGTACCGGTGTACGGACTTAATAAAAAGTCTATGAGTCCGCACACCGCTACATCGGCTTTCCGGAAAAAGTCGAACAGAAACTAAAGCAGCTCAGTGCGCACATGAGCACTTCTGCCCACCAATCAAAACTTCTGACATGTTACCGTTTAAGACTTATCCGACTGACATGTCATGAGTTTTTTGTGTGAAAAATTCTTTAAGCCACTTATTTACTAAGCAGTAGCAGCACGTGAGCACTTTTTTTTTTTTAGACCAGGCACATGAAGATATGTTCTTATGTATAGATATGATATAAAGAGTTCCCTTAAAATATATCATAAAAACTGCCATAGAATTGTCCCATGCATGCTCCAGCCAACATTACAACAAATACATTGTACTTCTCCACCATGCAGTCAATGCTGCCCCCTATAATTAACAATGATTAATACTACGTCAATACCAACAAGGTTTTCTTCAACTGCATAAGAGAAAAGCAAGAATTGAATGCAAACAATGTAAAAAGTGCAGAAGAATTGTCATTATGTCCAGAAAATGAGATTCACCTAAACTGGAATGTAACTATGGTTGACTAAGAAATTAGAAAAGTTAGTTTGAAAGTTATTTATCCAAAGAATCAGACAATTAAAAGGGTTATCTCAAGACCAACATTTATCACCTATCCACAGGATCGGTGTACTCGGCTGTCTCCGTCGGTCCCATAGACTTCGAATGGAGTGGCAATGTGCATGCTCGACCACCACTCCATTCAAAGTCCTCCTTACTGCGGTCATGCATTGACAAGGAACGCGAGTAACGGGACCCCTATTCTGGTAATTGGTGGGGTTTTTTTTTTTAGACGTGCACATATTATTTGATGCCCCTCTTTTCTTTTTTTCTTTGATGCAATGTACATTTGAGGCATATTTTGCTGTGCTCCCATCATTTATCTTGAGGAACAGCTTTTTTTTTTTTGCCACGTCTTAATAAATTAGTAGCACCTTACTCCAGCATGTTTTAGATTAGACTGCCGTATGAGACGCAAGGTCGTAATAAATCCCTTCCCCCCGATGAGTTTCCCCTCCCTACTTGTAAGTTAGAGTTTAAAGAGGCTCTGTCACCAGATTTTGCAACCCTTATCTGCTATTGCAGCAGATAGGCGCTGCAATGTAGATTACAGTAACGTTTTTATTTTTAAAAAACGAGCATTTTTGGCCAAGTTATGACCATTTTTGTATTTATGCAAATGAGGCTTGCAAAAGAGACTTACCTGCAAACGCCGATGCTGCTGCAGAATCATCTGTACCCTCTGGTGCCGATGTGTCCTCGCTCGTCTGACACGATGCAGGACCTGTGAGTGACGTCACAGCGTGATCAGGCAGAAGCTGGGCGTTGTGAAGAGAAGTGGATGATACTTCTCGTCAGAACGCCCAGCTAGTAAAAGTAGTAAACACGCCCCGATGTACGCACATAATACACGCCCACTTGGACTTTTACTTTTCAACACGCCCAGTTGTACTTTTGCAAGCCTCATTTGCATAAATACAAAAATGGTCATAACTTGGCCAAAAATGCTTGTTTTTTAAAAATAAAAACGTTACTGTAATCTACATTGCAGCGCCGATCTGCTGCAATAGGAGATAGGAGTTGCAAAATCTGGTGACAGTCTCTTTAAAGAGTTCACATGTGACAAAGCGAATGGCCTTTTAACCTGCATATAATGCCACACTGACTTTCTTAATTGGTTTCCACGCAGGACAACAGATTTAAAAAGGAAGCGTAACCACTTTTTCCCCTATAATGAAAGCATATGAAAGTATATATATCCTCCTTTTTCTAATTTTACCAGGGGCCAGAGTGTAAAATATCACCAGAGCCAGTGTAGATCAGTGTCTGTGGGAAAAGCCAAAAATGTCTGGGTTGTCATTAGATTGGCTAATACGCAACACCCGACAAGATGGGCCAAGATTTCCTGTCCCGGGTGTCCTGGAGGAGGAATTGCACATGTGGCTGGACAATCTTTTAGCTAAATGGATTTAATTAGCTCCTGTACATACTGTATTTATAGGCTTATTCCATAAGGGCAAACTAATGACCACAGTAGGTCTGCAAAGATGGACATGAATATAATAAGCATTTTGTAGGAGAAGCTTGCACATCTGCAACTACATTTGATTAAAAAAATAAATTAAAAAAAAGGAAGAAACTTTGCCAATGGCCGTGGGTAAAACAAAATCCTACTGTTTGAAGCCTATAGCTCCTATAATACTACCCCCTTTGGCAGAGAGGCCATTATTATAGTAGCTATATATTCTTGTACATAGGAGCAGTATTATAGTAGTTATATTCTTGTACATAGGGGGGCAGCATTATAGTAGTTCTATTCTTTTACATAGGGGGCAGTATTATAGAGGTTATATTCTTGTACATAGGAGCAATATTAGAGAGGTTATATTCTTGTATATAGGAGGCAGTGTTATACATGTTATATTCTTGTATATAGGAGGCAGTATTATACAGGTTATATTCTTGTATATAGGAGGCAGTGTTATACATGTTATATTCTTGTATATAGGAGGCAGTATTATACAGGTTATATTCTTGTATATAGGAGGCAGTATTATGGAGGTTATAGTCTTGTATATAGGAGGCAGTATTACACAGGTTATATTCTTGTATATATATGAGGCAGTATTATAGTAGTTCTATTATTGTACATAGGGGGGCAGCATTATAGTAGTTCTATTCTTGTACATGGGGGGCAGCATTATAGTAGTGCTATTCTTGTACATAGGGGCAGTATTATGAATACATATGTAATCACAGGATATGAATGTATGTGTATAGGTTCAGACAGCACCAGATATGTGGAAGGATGGGGTTTTGCACGGATAGGGGCCCAACCCAAATAGGAGTATAAAAAAGTATCCGGCACACCAATTTTCAAACAAAGGTATTTTTATTTTGTTTTTAATGCCAGTGGCAGAGTGCGACGTTTCGGTCTAAGCGACCTTCATCAGGCAGGGAGCCGTGCTGGAAAACTGCATGGACGAGCGCTAGTGGTGCTATCAGCAGTTGTATTTTATAATCGCACCATTTTGGGGTACAAATAATTTATTGATTAACTTTTTTTAGTGGGGTACTGGGAAAAACACACAGAAATTTCGCCCTTTTTTGCATCTTAATTTTACGCCGTTTACCGTGTGGTATAAATAATAACTTTATTCAGCGGATCGTTAAGATTGCGGCGATACCAAATTTATATAGGTTTTTTTTTTACGTTTTCCTACTTTTACACAGTAAAAACACTTTTTTTTTTAAAAATTCTTTGTTTTTGTGTCGCCATATTTTAAGAGCCATAACTTTTATTTCTTGACAGATGCAGCTGTATGAGGGCTTTTTTTTTGCGGGACGACTTGGTAGTTTTTATCGGTACCATTTCGGAGTAGATGTGACTGATCATCCTAACTTCAAAAAAATTTGATAAAAAGTGAACAGAAAACAGCAATTCTGGCGGTTGTTAATGGCGTTCACCGTGCAGTTTAGATAATGTAATCGATTTAATACAACCATTGCCCTGCTACTGACAATAAGTGTGTGCGCGTGGTCAGCATAAGGTGATACGGTCGGCGTTGCACTAATGAGCAGCGGCGCAGGCACTGAAGGCAGAACATGGGGTGTTTTGCAGTGCGCCGCCATGATCTCTGCCTTCAGTGCCGGCACTCATTAGTGCAGCGCTGGCCGCATCACATCATACTACCACCTCTAACTACATTCATGTTTTACAATGCTGCTTGGTATCGAAATATATGAAATAACAGTCTTGAACCGTTTGAGAGTGCACAGTATCGAAGTTTCGATCCATTGTGCAACCCTACAATAAACTGACACTTCCTGTTCCGTAGAGATCTCTTCTCAGTAGTCATCTCATAATCACAGGCAGGTTTACAATGACAGGTAACACCTCTATATAGATAACAGGATGCAGAATTGACAATAGGTGATGGACACTGCTCCCCTCCTATTCTTTCTTCTACAGTGACCTCTACACAGGTCACAGAGCATGCCTAGAAAACTCTCCCATAGAAGTCAATGGGTCCACTCCTGTTCACAGGTTCCTATGGTCCATGTGGCTGATATATATGCACACACACACACACACACACACACACACACGTTCAAAAGTTTGGGGTCACCCAGACAATTTTGTGTTTTCCATGAAAACTCACACTTATATTTATCAAATGAGTTGCAAAATGACTAGAAAATATAGTCAATACATTGACAAGGTTAGAAATAATGATTTTTATTTGAAATAATAATTTTCTCCTTCAGACTTTGCTTTCGTCAAAGAATGCTCCATTTGCAGCAATTACAGCATTGGAGACCTTTGACATTCTAGCTGTTAATTTGCTGAGGTAATCGGGAGAAATTTCACCCCATGCTTCCAGAAGGCCCTCACACAAGTTGGATTGGCTTGATGGACACTTCTTGCGTACCATACGGTCAAGCTGCTCCCACAACAGCTCTATGGGGTTGAGATCTGGTGACTGCGCTGGCCACTCCAATACAGATAGAATACCAGCTGCCTGCTTCTTCCCTAAATAGTTCTTGCATAATTTGGAGGTGTGCTTTGGGTCATTGTCCTGTTGTAGGATGAAATTGGCTCCAATCAAGCGCTGTCCACAGGGTATGGCATGGCGTTGCAAAATGGAGTGATAGCCTTCCTTATTAAAAATCCCTTTTACCTTGTAAAAAAAATCTCCCACTTTACCAGCACCAAAGCAACCCCAGACCATCACATTACCTCCACCATGCTTGACAGATGGCATCAGGCACTCTTCCAGCATCTTTTCAGTTGTTCTGCGTCTCACAAAAGGTTCTTCTGTGTGATCCAAACACCTCAAACTTCGATTCATCTGTCCATAACACTTTTTTCCAATCTTCCTCTGTCCAATGTCTGTGTGCTTTTGCCCATATTAATCTTTTCCTTTTATTAGCCAGTCTCAGATATGGCTTTTTCTTTGTCACTTTGCCCTGAAGGCCAGCATCCCGGTGTCGCCTCTTCACTGTAGACGTGGACACTGGCGTTTTGCGGGTACTATTTAATGAAGCTGCCAGTTGAGGACATGTGAGGCGTCTATTTCTCAAACTAGAGACTCTAATGTACTTGTCTTGTTGCTCAGTTGTGCAGCGGGGCCTCCCACTTCTCTTTCTACTCTGGTTAGAGCCTGTTTGTGCTGTCCTCTGAAGGGAGTAGTACACACCGTTGTAGGATATCTTCAGTTTCTTGGCAATTTCTCGCATGGAATAGCCTTCATTTCTAAGAACAAGAATAGACTGTCCAGTTTCACATGAAAGCTCTCTTTTTCTAGCCATTTGGAGAGTTTAATCGAACCCACAAATGTAATGCTCCAGATTCTCAACTAGCTCAAAGGAAGGTCAGTTTTATAGCTCCTCTAAACAGCAAAACTGTTTACAGCGGTGCTAACATAATTGCACAAGAGTTTTCAAGTGTTTTCTAATCATCCATTAGCCTTCTAACAGTTAGCAAACACAATGTACCATTAGAACACTGGAGTGATGGTTGCTGGAAATGGGCCTCTATACACCTATGTAGATATTGCATTAAAAACCAGACGTTTTGCAGCTAGAATAGTCATTTAGCACATTAACAATGTATAGAGTGTATTTCTGATTAATTTAATGTTATCTTCATTGAAAAAAAACTGTGCTTTTCTTTCAAAAATAAAGACATTTCTAAGTGACCCTAAACTTTTGAACGGTAGTGTGTATATATATATATATATATATATACATACATATACACACACACACACACACTTCATATATTTCTAAATGAAGTAAAAAGCAGCTCAGTCAAGATGGCTGCCCCCATAATTCTGTAAAGTACATAGAATAAAAAAATATATACAATGAACAAAAAAATAATAATTTAGAAACAATTATGTTTCAGTATATGATTTTAATTAGGAAAAAATATGGTTACAAAGTTACATTGGCTACAAAGAGTATCTCTTGCACTGGACAACCAGGCAGGCGCATACATCACACGGACAGCCCACTGATTTAAAGAGGCTCTGTCACCAGATTTTGCAACCCCTATCTGCTATTGCAGCAGATAGGCGCTGCAATGTAGATTACAGTAACGTTTTTATTTTTAAAAAACGAGCATTTTTGGCCAAGTTATGACCATTTTTGTAGTTATGCAAATGAGGCTTGCAAAAGTCCAAGTGGGTGTGTTTAAAAGTAAAAGTCCAAGTGGGCGTGTATTATGTGCGTACATCGGGGCGTTTTTAATACTTTTACTAGCAGGGCGCTCTGAAGAGAAGTATCATCCACTTCTCTTCAGAACGCCCAGCTTCTGACAGTGCAGATCTGTGACGTCACTCACAGGTCCTGCATCGTGTCGGCCACATCGGCACCAGAGGCTACAGTTGATTCTGCAGCAGCATCAGCGTTTGCAGGTAAGTCGATCTTACCTGCAAACGCTGATGCTGCTGCAGAATCAACTGTAGCCTCTGGTGCCGATGTGGCCGACACGATGCAGGACCTGTGAGTGACGTCACAGATCTGCACTGTCAGAAGCTGGGCGTTCTGAAGAGAAGTGGATGATACTTCTCTTCAGAGCGCCCAGCTAGTAAAAGTATTAAAAACGCCCCGATGTACGCACATAATACACGCCCACTTGGACTTTTACTTTTAAACACACCCACTTGGACTTTTGCAAGCCTCATTTGCATAACTACAAAAATGGTCATAACTTGACCAAAAATGCTCGTTTTTTAAAAATAAAAACGTTACTGTAATCTACATTGCAGCGCCTATCTGCTGCAATAGCAGATAGGGGTTGCAAAATCTGGTGACAGAGCCTCTTTAAGTAAACTGTGTAATACCTCACTTCCCCTGCAGTGGCACTGCAGGAGAATTGAAAAATGTTCTGCTGGGTTTTTCCACAGATTACAGCTGATGGCATGACCCTTGTAACAAAAAAGGTCGCCTATAGAAGACAATCCTCACAAGTATTTGTATAAGGCATGCTTTACACACAACCAGTGATAGTGGTGGTAGTTTCTGCCCCACAAAGGCAAAGCCTTCTAAAGTTCTAGAGAAAAACCACCAAAAATACCACAATAAACACTGCAGCAAAACAAGCAAATGAATATACATGGAGCTACATGAGCTTTTCATGCAACTCTCACATGACAGATGTATCAATAAGAAAATCATAGACTGCATACAGTGGTGGCGAGTTGCATTTAACTATTAAATTGAATATTGTTCTGAATATAGGACGATGTGAATCATGAATAAGAAAATTATGTATTTGAGGTTTAGCTTCGACCCAGGGCGTAACTGGAACTAATACGGCCCTAAAGCACAATAAGATGGGCCTCCACCACTTAGCAACAGGAAGCTGGAAAAGCAGCAGAAGTAGCAATAATTGCAGGCATGGATTAAAGTTAGATGTGTATATTTAGTCCCAGTTCTGGGTGTATGTGCATTGAACAAAATGTGCCCTAAGTACCTCCCTATTTGTAAGTAGATTTAGCAGTAATGCATCTTTATTTATATTTAGCGGCTTAGGTGGCATTAGTGTGCCATCACCATTTTTGTGCGCTATTATATATAATATATGTGTGTATGATCGAGATAGCAGGGAAGGATTCTCCTCTTCTATGTGTGCAGTGTATAATGAGACATGATAGCCATGTTAGAGATAGAGTTAGCGATAGAGCCTGCAGAGAAACAAAAACAGCAAATAAATGCAGAATACAAGTCATATATTAGCCAGAAATGGTGTTATTCCTCATGTTCTGAAAAACCACCTGAAAAATTAGGTACGCTTTAAATAAAAAGAAAAAAATTGAATGTTAAGTTATTACTCCTAAAACCTACGAGTTAAGCACACGCAAGCATGAAAAAGACCCCAGGTGCTTTACTGGACTGTTTTTAATCAGATTATATTATATTTGACTGTTTAAGCTTCAATCTGAATTGTCTGCCGGTTGAGGGATTGTATGACTGTATACAATCATATATTAATATGTCAAGCTCTGACCTTGCCCTGCGCAGTGCCAAAGGAGACTTAAAGCTTGTTGAGAAAGTGATCGTAATCTTCAAATTAGATGTGAAACACTGTCAAAGAGATTCCGTAACTTCATATCAATAGGAAAAAGAAATTCGCTCACAGGCCAACCCAAAGATCTATTATTAAATGATCTATAAATAGAAAAATGCATTTTGTGGAATTCTTTCTCCATGATCAGATTAAAGTAGTGGAAATCTTCAGAAAATTGGTGGATGTACTGTAATGACTGTTTGGACAATTTTAATACTGCCGAGCACTGAAGCTGTCTGACTCCAATTAAGATTGGCCTTGCTTTTCCTGTCAAATGTGATTACCCACAAAGTAAAATATTTAGCAGTGGTTCTGTTAGAAAAGGGGAGCTCCTGTATAATGCCTCATTTATATTTGCTTATTCCGAACCTGTAATATTCCTGATGCACAGACAAAACAGATAAAAACAAGGGGACATATACAAAAACCACCGAAAAAGGCCATACTTACAAATGGACACAGCCAGTCCAGAAACGCTGATGAAGGAGTGTGAGCAGGTGCTTTAAAGGAACAGTGTCATCACAAATTATTTTTTTATATGTTAAAGATGTTAGTGCTTTATTAAAAACGTTTATATTCATTTGTGTGTTTGTGTTTTACTTTTTCTTATTTTTACACTTTTTCTTCCCTATGGGGGCTGCCATTTTTTGTTCCATTTCTGTCTGTGTCGATTAACGACACATACAGACATGGAATACGGCAGCCACAGTCCCATAGGGACTGCGGACGGCTCCCGTCCCATTGACTTCAGTGTACGGCGTCTGTGTGGGAACTGCGCATGCGCCGCTCCCACACAGTCCAATTCGAAATTGGCGCCGTCCGGCGCCATTTTCCTGTGGACCGGAAGTCGCGGCCGGACAGTAATATTACTACTTCCGGTCGCGGCTTCCGGACTTGTGCACTTGGACCAGCGGCAGCAGACGGAGCGGACGGGCCGGAGGGAGTCGCGGCGGCAAGAGCAGGTAAGAGATTTCAATGTATGTTCGTGTTTGTTTACTACTGTATGTAAACCTACTACACTGTGTGTTAGCTCAAAAAATGGCGACACACAGTGTAGGAGGTTACACTGTTCAAACCCCTCGTTTATCCCGGCACTAGCCAGGATAAAGGAGGGGGGGATGCTGAGAGCTCACTAGAGCGAGGGCTTTTTACCCAATTTTTCAGCAGAAAAGCTATGTGGTTGCTTTACCACATATTTTTGGGAATGGCTCCATCTAGTGACCAGAAATGGTAAATACTATAAATTTGAATCCAATTTATAATATTTCCTGACTCGTGAAAAAAATAAAAAAAATGTGAACAATGTTTAATCACCCACACACTAAATGTTTAATTTAAAAAAAAAAACATGTTTTTCTGGCAACACATTGCCTTTAAATAATAATAGCCACTCCCACTAGTCTTGAGGGGAGTGGTGTGTGTGTGTGGTGCATGGGATGTGTAGTAAGAAATAATAAATGAATAGTGTGTGTGCAAGTGTAATACTATAAGTGAAATATAGGGGGCAGTAATGAGAAGTGCCTCAATAGAAATAAATGGATAATGGGGTGCAAGTGTGTGAAACGTGGAGGGATAGTGTGTACGTCATGAGGCACAACGTGTATAGCCAGGTAGAAGCCTATTTGTGACGCCTTGATAGTTCATAGAGCGGGCTACCCTGCTTGCTATGCCAAACAACAACACACCATGCTCTCCCAGCATCAAAGACCCGGCTGTGTCCAAGAGAAGCGAATATACGTAGTAATGAAAAATACCTGGGGTATTAGTGATCATTTTGGCCAAAAGGACGCAAGCTCGCCAACCAATAATGTAATATTCCTGTACAGAATAGGTCCCTAATACAGTACCAATAGGCTTCTGTGGAACCATTCTCATCCCCTAATTTATATGGGTGTATTCCTACACTCATTACCTATTTTATATCACACGGCATACTGCAGCTCATATGATATCTAAATTCAATGGAGTTTGAAAAACAAAAAGAAAAAACTGGATGAAAGACACTAAAATGGCAGAGTTTAAAGAGGATCGGTCATCTCTTCTGACAGGTCTATTTTACAATTCTGTAACATATTTTCTTAGAACCCTGCACTGTGCCATTCCGCCTAGAAATGTACAAATAAATTGACAACTGTGTGTCACCGTTTCTCTTGTCAAAAGGTGTGTATACTACAGTCTCACTGATTGGACAGTGCAAATCTGTGTAGGGACACCCCCCTAATTGGTAACGTCCAGTTGCCAATATATTCATAAATTTCTAAAGAGGAACGGCACAATGTAGAGTTAAGAGAAAATCCTCCATAATTGTTATTTCATGGGGAATACAATTCCAGTATTTACTTATACAGATATGTCAGGAGAGGGAGGTTACAGGTCCTCTTTACAAAAAAAGACCCCAAAATACTCTTACAAAACGGGTTATTCAGGATTTGAAAAGAAGTGTGCTGTAACAGCGCCATTTATCCATGGCCCCTTTTTTTGGGGGGAATCCCGGACAACTACTTTACTGATAGGTAGGCTTTGGGCCTCATGCACATACGGTTCCGTATTGCTTTATAGTTATCAGCAACGTACCCAATTCTGCTGAATGGTATCCGCAAATACAGTCCGTAGTGCATCCGTATATACGGATCCGCAAAAAAAGAGGCCTGGTTGATGGGAAATCCCCTTTGTGTTGCTTAGCAACACTTCTGTATTTGCGGACAGCTATTCGTATTTGCGGACTCACCTCCGTTACCATCCGCCATTTTGGCTTCCCCCATAAACTTCTATTGAGGAGTCCGTGCCACAATTGCAGACCAGAAACTGACATGCTCCATAATTCACGGCACAGTTCTGCGGCATGGACACTCATCAGTAGCGATACAGAAAGGTGTCCGCATTCAATGGAAGTGAATGGGTCAGTTTTTGCAGACTTTTTTTTCCCCAGAAACAGCGCTTCTCTTGTTTATGGGCTGTCTCTGGCATTGCAGTTTAGCCACATTCACTTGATTGGGCAATATCCCATTTCCAAGTTTTTCTTTGATCGCAACAATTCTAGCGATATTTAACCTTTTTTAGGATCAACAAGTCATTTATCTCTGGAATATATGGTAATGTAGATCGAATGTAAGTAACTAGTAAAAGTACTAAGTTGTAATGCATATTGAAGTATTATTGCAGTTTCATATATATTGTACTGTAAAGCACGATACAGTGAGTGAAACCACGATCCTCCAACCCAGTGGGCTCACAATCTAATCTAGGATTTCCCACGGGTAAGGTTCCTAGGAAGCCAATAAATGACATTACTGCTTCTGTACAAAGCACTGTCGAAGCATCTGTACAGTACATGAATTGATTGATCACCAGTTACAGCGTGCCATGGTAACGCAATACACATTCTATTTAATAGTGAAGTATCCGCTGATAGGAGTGCTCTTTTACATAGCGCAGGCAGTATCCATGACCACATATTAAATCCGTGCTTAGGTCTTATTTTATGTGCGTGTTCTAATCAATCAGACTTACGGCAAACACCAGTCAGCCTTTGAAAGGTCTCTTAGCTATAAGGGATGAAAAACCGTGCTTGTCAAGGACTACCACTCCAGTCCTGCCAGGCTTATATTAGCTATCCAACCACTGAGCAAAGCCATTTCAGTCAAGAATATATTTACTTTACACGGCTCCGCCAGCAAATGTACATACGTATGGGTCAATACTCTGCTACAGACATAATTGTTCCAAGAGGAGTGAATGATGAAATACTTGAATCGTTTATCACACGGATATTTCCTTGGAGGGTTTTCATTTATTAGGCCTTATTTACACAAACGTGTTAAACGTCCGTTGAAACAGCGGCTGTGCCACGGACCTATGTAATTCAATGTGGCCGTTCACACAGCCGTTGTTTAAATAGACCGTGTGAAGGGTCCGTGGGAAAACAGGACATGTCCTATCTTTTAACGCATCACGTATCCCTCCATAGACTCAACTATGGGGATGCGTGATATCGCGTCCCGCAGTGCTGAGCACGGATGCACCTCGGACGTGAAAAACTGCAGTTTTTCACGTCTGAGATGCGCAGCGTTCGTGTAAATAAGGCCTTCATTGTATTGCTGGACTTTGTAAAACATCATATTTCTATGGATTTGAACATAAAAGGCTGACCAAGTGAATAAACCACTTATACAGCCTAAGGCCTCATGCACACGACCGTAAAAACACCCGTTATTACGGGTCGTAATAACGGGCTCATAGACTTCTATTGGCCACGGGTACCTTCCCGTTTTCTTACGGGAAGGTGCCCGTGCCGTTGTAAAAGATAGAACATGTCCTATTTCAGGCCGTAATAACGGCACGGGCAGGCCCATAGATGTCTATGGAGCTCCCATAATGACGGGTGACTACATGTGTGCACCCGTCATTACGGCAGCGTTGCTAGGCGACGTCAGTAAATAGTCACTGTCCAGGGTGCTGAAAGAGTTAACTGAACGGCAGTAACTCTTTCAGCACCCTGGACAGTGAATTCCGATCAGAATATACATCAACCTGTAAAAAAAAAAAAAAAAAAAAAAAGTTCATACTTACCGAGAACTTCCTGCTTCTTCCTCCAGTCCGGTCTCCCGGCCGTTGCCTTGGTGACGTGTCCCTCTCGACATCTGGCCCGACATCCCTGGATGACGTTTCAGCCCATGTGACCGCTGCAGCCAATCACAGGCCAATCACATGCTGCAGCGGTCACATGGACGGCTGCGTCATCCAGGGATGTCGGGCTTGATGTCAAGAGAGGGACGCGTCACCAAGGCAACGGCCGGGTAAGTATGAATTTCTTTTACTTTTACCTCGGAAAGGGCTGCCCCTTCTCTCTATCCTGCACTGATAGAGAGAAGGGGCTGCCGATTAGTGCAGTGCAATTTTGCATCGAAAACGTGCCCGTAAATACGGGTGGAATACTGGTGACACCGGAACCGTATTTCCGGGCACGGGTCCGTAAATACGGGTACAAAACGGGTCGAATACGTGTGACACCAGACCCGTATTTACGCCAGTATTTACGGGAGGGAAAAAATACGTTCGTGTGCATGAGGCCTAAGAGGGACAGGGTTTAGCAGGATTTTGTATAAGACAACACTTTTTTTATGCTCTTGCTTGTACCCTCAAATTTCCCAGTAGGCTTCTGGACATGCATAACCTAAATTCAGATTAAAGAACACCAGGCACTACACTATATAATACTAAAAGGTACTAGAATTTACACTATTATAAAAATGTAACAGTTGGACAGATCCCTGGAGCCCGGTAGCCAAGGCTTCTGAAAATTGGTGTATTCTGTGTGGAGATGCTGCGCATTTGGCCCATAGACGTCAATGCGGAGCCTGAATTCAGCACGATGAGTTTTGTAAAGCGTTTGTGCAGCGGAAATCGCTGAATAAACCTGCACGTGCACATATATATTTAATGCGCGACTTGCAATCCGTAGGTAAAAAAATGATCGTGGAAAAAACACGCAGCAATATGTGCAGCAAAAACACACTATTTAGTACAGATTTTTGTGACAGATTTACCAGCGTTTGTTTGAGATTCTGCTGTAGATTTTTTTTGTTGTCGAAAATCTGCAGCGTATTCTGTGTGTGGGAACATACCCCAAGGGTAATTGTGCAGACGTTCCTCCTTTTCTCCTCTGCAAGCAGTGGACATGGGATTTTTTGGGCTTTGGAGAGGAGTCCCATTAGTCAGAATCCAAATCAATCAAAGTTTACGATGGAACCTATAAATATGTTATACGGGTATATAGTCAGAAAACCCCTTTAGTAGTGTGGATGATGCCCACGCATGTAATACTCAATCCAGGAGTTACACCAACATAAAATCAGAACAAAACATTCATATTCATTGGGGCGGTTTTGCATGTACAAGAAGCAGACCTTGCCTTGGATAGGAAGGATAAATCCCTCATCTGGACTAGATTCAATGCAGTTGTGCAATACCTCTGAATGACACAATTTCTTGAGGTAATCTCCTTGAGGCTTTGGCATTTCAACATGGTCATCCAATCCCGAAGAGAATACAGAATTCAATGAGTGCTAGCTCCCCTTCTGGGTTTAATATGGGAAACTGACAACTCTTTTAGAAACCTGCATCCCACTTTGATCCCTACAATGGGATGATATTAGTAAGGAATTCTTTTTTAAACCAGGTGTCCGTCAGAACAGAGCCCTGACTGACACAAACGGAAACTATAGGTTTCTATCACCATTGATTTCAATGGTAACGGATCCGGTGCCAATAGTTTCCGTTTGTTTCAGTTGTGCAAGGGTTCTGTCGTTTTGACTGAATCAATACCGTAGTAGACTACGGGCATTTATTCCGTTAAATCAACAGAACCCTTGCACAGCGGAGACAATGGTGATGGAAACGGAAACCTACGGTTTCCGTTTGTGTCAGGGCTCCGTTCCAACGGAAAGCTCAGACGGAACGTCGGAGCCAAGCCCGACGCAGATGTGTACGAAGACTTATGAGTACGTGCTCATGATCTGGGATGCAGCAACCCACATTGCTGGGCCACTGATACACCAACTTTGGGGCTACTCAAAGGCAATGGCGAAATTCTAGGTTAGAAAGTTAAGCACTTAATTGATTTTCAGCCTCAACAGCTCAAATCGGATTAATTTTCATAATAGTATATGAAGAATATGCTGCAAGGCCTCATACACACGACCGTAAGGGTTTATACTGTCCGCAAATACGGATCCGAAGGCTACGGATACACATCCGTAGCCGTCCGCATTTGCAGAAGCACCCATAGACTTCTATGGACGAGTCTGTATTTTGCGGATCATTTCTATGGCACGGACACACTTCCGTTAATATATGGAAAGGTGTCCGTGGCCAATAGAGATGAATGGGTCCGCAATTTCATCCATAATTATAGATGAAAACCACGGTCGTGTGAATGGGGCCTAACAATTATTTGCATACATAATATGCATAGAACAACCTACAAGAACCTCTAACCAAACAAATGGCGTAAACAGGGGTCCCCATTATACAAGTAGACAACCTAAACGCGGGAATATTAGTGATTATAAGGGAATTATAAGGGAACATAGCCCCTAAAATATAATATTTTTTAGGGGCTATGTTCCCTTATGGTTGGCGTTTACGATGTCTTCTCATAATATGCATAGAAGGCAACAGGTAGATGCATGAATTCCAGACTTGTTCATGAAAACAAATTTAAATGTGTAGCGTATTTGCCTCTGAAATCTTTAAAATAAAACGTTAAAACTAATTTGCAACGCAAAAAATTTAGAAATTTGTCTGTTTTTTTTGCCATTGGACATTGTAGAGTTTTTCACGGTGTCTTTTTTTTACGCTGCAGAAATACAAGGCAAAATATGCCACGTGAGGCAGCACCCTTTAAAAACCCCAAAAACAAACCAGTTCACTAGTAAACAGAATTATAAGTGACAGTTTCTGAAATTTGACCCATTCTTCCTAAACAATTATTTTCTAGTCTGTTCGCTTATTTTAACATTTAAACATACAACAAGCAGTTACACTGTCAAACCACATCTCCGTCCAAACTTAAAATTGATTTTAAATAGAAATCCATTAGGGAGTATATACATTGCCTAACTGTGCCCTGGTTTTTCTCCAGAAGTCCTGGGGGGGACTTTGGCCACTGTAGCACAAAAGACCCATTCACTGTAATTGCAGCTGGGCCACAGTTAAAAATTCAGTCTGCACAGAGACATCCCCGAGTGATAGCCAAGGCAGCTACTGTACTATTACACTATTTACATCTATAATACAGACAAACATTATACACGTTGTAAATTTAGTAGACACCTAACATTTCATTCATTGGCAAATTAACTCTATTCACAGTTATTAAAAGGGTTGTACAGTCGGACTCCTAAATAAATATCTGTATGATGAAAAGTTCTGCTACTTTCTAATATACATCCTGCTCATTTAACCCCAGAGACGTCACGGTCAATAGTGATTCCGGCATCTAAGTCATTACAAAGAGGGCCCCCCCATATCCAATTGCGCGTGTCCTGGAGGGAAGAACTTCTGTAGCCAAGGACGTATCTGATATGTCCTTGTTACACGTGGCTATAGCACAGGCTACAGCCGCTATCTTTGTCATGTTTTAAAGACAGGAATCTTAGCTTTAACCGCTTCCCGCCACAGCCACTTTTGGACCAAATGACAGAGCCTCATTTTTTAAATCTGACATGTGTCACTTTATGTGGTAATAACTTTGGAATGCTTTTACCTATCCAAGCGATTCAGAGATTATTTTCTCGTGACAGATTGTACTTTATGGTAGTGAAAAAATTTGGTTGATAAATTCAATATTTTTATTGTGAAAAGCATCAAAATTTAGACAAAATCTGCAAGAATTTGCATTTTTCAAAATTGTAATGTGTCTGCTTGTATGACAGATAGTTATACCACAAAAAAAATAGTCACTAGTTTATATTTCCCATATGTCTACTTTATGTAGGCGTCATTTTTTGAACATCCTTTTATTTTTCTAGGATGTTGCAAGGCTTATAAAAAAGTTCAAACAGCAATTTCTCACATTTTCAAGAAAATTTCAAAAGCCTATTTTTTTAGGGAACAGTTCAGATCTGAAGTGGCTTTGATAGCCTTATATATTAGGAACCCCCACAAATCACCCCATTTTAAAAACTGCACAAATTAAAGTATTGAAAACAGCATTTAGAAAGTTTCTTAACCCTTTATGCGTTTCACAGGAATTAAAGCAAAGTGGAAGTGAAATTTGCAAATTTCATTTTGTTTTCAGAAATTCTATTTTAATCCATTTTTCCTGTAATACTGAAGGTTTTTACCAGAGAAACACAACTGAATATTTATTTCCCCGATTCTGCAGTTTTTAGAAATATCCCACATGTGGCGCTTGTGTGCTACGGGCCTGAAACAAAGGCCCCAGTAGCAAAGGAGCACCTAGTAGATTTTAGGGCCTTCCTTTTTTTAAATTATATTTCAGGCACCATTTCAGGTTAGCAGAGGTCTTGTGGTGCAAAAACAAAGGAAACACTCCCAAAAAAGACCCCATTTTGGAAACTACACCCCTTGATGAATTCATCTAGTGGTGTAGTGAGCATTTTAACCACACAGGTGTTTCATAGATTATTAGAATTGGGCAGTGAAAATGAAAAATTAGATTTTCCAATAAGATGTAGCTTTACCTCAGAATTTTTAATTTTTTCAACAAATAAATGAGAAAAAGAACCCCAACATTTGAAAAAGGAACTTCTCCAGAGTACGGAAATACCCAACATGTGGTCATAAACTGCGGTTTGGGCAAGCGGCAGGACTCAGAAGGGAAGGCACGCCATTTAGCTTTTGGAGTGCAGATTTTGCTTGATTGATGCCTCTGCACCATGTCGCATTTGTAAAACTCCTAAAAGGTACCAGTACAGTGGAAACCCCCCAGAAGTGACTCCATTTGGGAAACTACACCCCTAGAGAAATTCATCTAGGGGTGTAGTAAGCATTACCCCATATGTGGTAATAAACTACTGTATGAATACACATCAGGGCTCAGAAAGCAAGGAGCGCCATTTGGCTTTTGGAGAGCAGATTTAGCTGGATTGTTTTTTCTGCACAATGTCGCTTTTGCCAAGCCCCCAGTACAGTGGAAACTCCCCAAAAGTGACTCCATTTGGCAAACTACACCCATTGAGGAATTCATCTAGGGGTGTAGTGAGCATTTTGACCCCACAGGCGTCTAATAGATTTTATTGGAAATAGGCTGGGCAGAGAAAATTAAAAATTACATTAATTTTCCAATAAGACGTAGCAGTAGTTCAAAGTCACTCCATTTGATAAACTACACCCCTTGAGGAATTAATCTAGGGGTGTAGTGAGCATTTTGACCACAAAGGTTTTTGCTGAATTTATTAGAATTGGGATGTGAAAATAAAAAAAAAAATGAAAATCTTTGCGAAAAGATGTAGTTCTAGCCCAAAATTTTGCATTTTCACAAGGACTATAGGACAAAAGTACCTCAACATTTGTAAAGCATTCTCTCCAGAGTTAGGCAATACCCCACATGTGGTCATATACTGCTATTTGGGACACACAGCAAGGCTCTAAGGGAAGGAGCGCCATTTAGTATTTGGAGTGGAGATTTTACAAGATTCGTTTGACCCCATGTCGCATTGAGCTATAGTACCAGTACAGTGGAACCCCAAAAAAAATTACCTCATTTTGAAAACTAGATCGCACAAGGAATTCATCTAGAAGTGTAGTGAGCATTTTGACCCCACAAGTGTTTCAGTTGATATTGCTGCGGGAGGGCTTGTTTTATGCGTGATGAACTGTAGTTTCTGTTTCTATTGGTACCCTTTTGGGTTACTTGCGACTTTTTGATCACTTTTTATTAAAAACATTTTTTGAGACAAGATGACCAAAAATATAATGCGGTCATGTTTTAATTTTTTTTCTAATTATAAAGGACTTTATCAGGAAAACAGGGAGATTGTTGTTTTAATTAGTTAAAACTTTTTATTTATTTATTTTTCTTTAACATTTTTTTTTACCCATTTCACTTTTTTTTTTACACTTACCTGGGGACTCGAAGATCTCATCTTCTGATCCCCGGTACAATACACTGCACTACGTATGTAGTGCACTGTATTGTAACGGTCATTCTTCATCTGACAGTTGGCCTATTAGGTCCTGCCTCGGGCAGGACCGAATAGGCTTCCGTACCTGGGCAACCAGGAAGCCTAGCAACGGCTTCCTGGTTGCCATAGCCACCCGCGATCTCTCGCGGGGGGAGAACAGAGGGAGCCCCCTCCCTCTGTCAACCACTTCAATGCGGCGGACGCCATTGACAGCCGCATTGAAGGGGTTAAACAGCGGCGATTGCTGCCATCGCCGCCGTTGCAGCGGGATGTCAGCTGTGTATTACAGCTGACAGCCGCTGAAGACGAAGCGTGCACAGCTCGTAAAACCGGCTCGCTGGAGAAAGAAGGGACATGCCCTATCTTCGCACGATTACGCCTCTGACCTCCCATTGACATCAATGGGAGACAGAGAAAGCGTATTTCGCGGCGGTTTATGCCCACGGCGCTCAATGGCCGAGGGCGAAAAACGTAGCGAAAATCAGCGTGCAGGTAGAGGAAAATATGCCTCAAACTTCCAAACGTAATTTTGAGGCAGATTTTCCGCCTGCAAAAAACTCAGCCTTTTTTTTTTTACATTTTTCTCCAATTATTAGACCCTGGTCAGGTTAGTAACAAAAATATTAACAATAACCTTCAGGTATCGTACCATTGTTAAACAGTCGGCATTACTGCAACTCACACATACACTTATCCAGTGATTAAATGGGTTCTTAACTACGGTGCTTCAGGCATTGCGACAGGAGTAGACCATTGGGTCCATACTTGAACAGAGAATAGAGCAAACTCCTGGAGCACTTTTCTATTCACTAGAGGACTTCCCTACATAAGGTGTATCCATTGGGCAAGCATTTGTTAACTCAAGCCGCTTAACAATAAAAAATTAGCATCCACCATATAAAAAATATGGTTGAAGCAAATAGGTGACATTCAAAGTCCCGATAAACTTCCATGCCCTTTCTCTGCCCTCCGTTCAGCAGCAATTCTGCCTTGAGCTAAATACCTGTGTAGTAATGAAAGACAAAGTGGTTACTAGGGACATGCGATCTCATTGAAATGGCTATGGTGGTCAGGCAGTCTATCCCTAGCAACGAGACTTTCACAATAGACTAACATTTTAAACTGAAGGCTGACAGTAGAGAAGCAGACAAGACACCCTATTCTCCACTCAGACTAGGATAGACTATTCGAACAATAAATTTTGACTCTATGCTTGTAAGAGAAATGTTCAGCCACCCTTCATCTGGGGAACTAGCAGACCCAATGTAGCATCCATGGCCGAGGGCCGTCGGGTTTACTCCCCTCCCGACGCCCGCAGCCATGGATCTGTGAGCGCTGGTCCCCATCTCCTTCCTAGGAGACGCCAGCGATCACTTCCGCTCCACTGTGTCATCATCATCATCAACCCACATAATTTCCTGGACTATAGGAAGGCCCCAGCACTTCTGATCTTTGCCTGAGCGTTCTTAGAATATCCCAAGTCTGTCTTGCAAATGGTCCCTTAGGGTTTCCCGTTCCAATCGTTACCCGTGCCTTGTTATCTGTTCCTGTATCCCGTGCTGTGTTCTTGTTCCTGTGCCTACTAGTGTTGGAGTCGTGTCCTATTGCACCTGAAGTCGTTTGCCACGTCCAGTGTCCTCTGCCAGATCTTGTACTGCCTGCCACGTCTGACGCAACCTGCTGCACCGAACTCCATTCGTGCTGAAGCCACAGCCACTGTCCGGACTAGTTCAGGTACCCGAGTGTTACAAACCGCTATAGACTTTTGTATAAACGGAGACCTAGTCAGCTGCCTCTCTGCTACGGCGAAGCAGCCTAGTAGGGCCACATGACCTGTGACCGTGACACCCAAGCTCTCTGTAAAAGAACCCCCCCCCCCTGACTCTAATCAAGTAACATTTTTGGACCATATCCTTTCAACCAAGAATATTTTTAATGTTAAAGCAAACCTCTAATTATACAGATATTATTTAGAAAAACTATTATAGTGCAGGAGTGCGCACCAAAAGTTTTTCTAAATAACTTGATTAGCGATTTTTCTTCTTACTTCAGCGAGGACTGTGTAAAGTCCGTGCTGCTGGCGGCTCATAGCTCTGCATTAGGAGACAGAGTGTCCTGCTCAACTACATGGCTCCTGTATCCAGAGCGGCCACCAGCGCTGTACAATGTAATGTGATCCTACAACGCTGGAGGCGGGAGCGTAGGAGAGAGTACACTCTGTCTCCTAATGAAGAGCCATGAGCCGCCGGCAGCACAGACTTTACACAGTCCCTTCTGGTATTAACCCCTTAATGACCGCCGATAAGCCTTTTCACGGTGGTCATTAGTGGGCTTTATTCTGATGCAATAGCCTTTTCACGGGGCTGCATCAGAATAAACAAACAGAGCAGGGAGCCGTTAAATCTCCCTGCTCTCAGCTGCCAGAGGTAGCTGAGGGCTGGGGGCATCCCTGCTCGAACATGTGAGATCGATATTAGTATCGATCTCACCTGTTTAACCCCTCAGATGCGGCGCTCAATAGCGAGCGCCGCATCTGAGTGGTTTTGGAGAGAGGGAGGGAGCTTCCCCCCATCCCACCGGCATTAAGATGGTCGAGTGTCTGTGTGTGTCTCCGATGGCAGTCGGGGGCCTAATAATGGCCCCCAGGTCTGCCTGTAGTGAATGCCTGCTAGGTCATGCCAGAGGCAGATGCCTGTCCGTTTTAAATACAGAAGTATTGCAGTGTAATATTCGATCATCCGATCGCTTTTATAATAAAGTCCCCTAGTGGGACTAGTAAAAAAAGTGAAAAAAAAAACTGAAAAAATAAAAATTAAAAACCCACATTTTCCCCTTACAAAATGCTTCACTATTAAAAAACCAAAATAAAGCAAAAAAGTTACACATATTGTATCGCCGCCTCCGTAACGACACTGACTGTAAAGCTATTACATTATTTAACCCGCATGGTGAACGCTGTAAAAAATAAAATAAAAAACAATGGAAAAATTGCTGTTTTCTGTGAATCCGGACTTAAAAAAAAAAAAGTGATAAAAAGTGATCAAGACGATGCATCTACTCCAAAATGGTACCAATAAAAACTACAAGTCGTCCCGCAAAAAAAAGCCCTCATACAACTGCATCGGCGAAAAAATAAATAAAAGTTATGGCTCTTCAAATATGGGAACACAAAAACAAATAATTTAGAAAAAAAGTGTTTTTACTGTGTAAGTACTAAAACATACAAAATCTATACAGATTTAGTATCGTTACAATCGTAACAACCCATTGAATAAAGTTAGTGTTATTTATACCACACGGTAAAAGGCGTAGATTTAGGACGCAAAAAAGAGTGGCGAAATTTCAGGTTTTCTATCCCCCCCCAAAAAAAGTTTATAAAAGTAAAATAAATAAATATGTACTCCAAAATGGTGCAATTAAAAAATACAACTTGTCCCGCAAAAAACAAGACCTTATACAGCTATGTTATCGCAAAAATAAAAAAGTTATAGCTCTTGGAACGTGACGCTGGAAAAACGTAAAAAATGGATTGGTCACTAGGGCCAAGAATGCAAGCAGGGGGAAGGGGTTAAACTAATAATAATTAAAAAAAATCGCTTATACACTGATCCCTAATTGATGGTATCAAGGCCTATTATCGGATATATTTTAAATCTGCGGGGGAGGAAATCCCTGCCATTACACAGAAGATTTTATTTAATTAACAAAAAGGTATAGAAACTAATGGAAGCCCAAAACACAAAAGCTCAAGTCCATTTTAAAATACCTCTAGGGCGCGACAGTATATTAAATAAATGTCTCACTCTTATACGGTTTTCCATTTAACTTAAAATTATATTTCTTTGACAATGGCAAATAACAGAGCACCTGCTTCCTTTGAGGATAAATTACATTTGAACATTTAACCACAAGAAGTTGAAGCATCCCAATGGCGCCATCTACAGGGGGGTAGCTTCAAGGGGGGTGTGGCATTATCTACCAGGACACTGTGGCACTATATAGGGCCACTATCTACAGGGGACACGGTGGTGCCATCTACAAGGGCACTGGTACTAGGGGCAGCTAAGTGAGAATTATACCGTATAAGGACAGCTAGGGGGGCATTATACTGGATGGGGGCATTATAGTGTATGGGGCAACTATGTGGGCATTAAGCTGTATGGGGGCATCTGTGTGGGCATTATACTGTATGGGGCAGCTATGGGGCATTATGCTGCATGGGGGCAGCTACAGGGCATTACACTGCATGGGGGCAGCTATGTGGGCATTATACCATATGGGGGCCTCTGTGTTGGCTTTATACTGTATGGGGGCAGCTATGGGGCAGTATACTGTATGGGGGCATTATACCATATGGATGGCAGCTATAGGGGCATTATACTGTGTGGGGGCATATATTTGGGCATGATATTGTGCGGGATGAACCGGTTGTGTATGGGTGGGGATTGGGTGGGATTAGAGGTGTGGCTCAAAAGAAAATTTGTTGCAATGCGCTGCACTCGCCGCATCGGTTGTGATGCTTGAAAGTTGGGAAGAGTTCTTCTGATGCTTTGTCCAGTAACTCCGGCAATAGGTGGTTCCTGGAATCACTGTCCCTATATGGACAGTTAAGTCAGGAGCTTCTAGAGATATGCCTGTGACAGATGCCATACAGTAATATCAGTCACCTATAGGCTGCCATGTTACACTGGAGCTTCTGGGACTGCACCATCAGCTTGCCGGAACTATACGGAAAATGGTGGGAACCCCTTGCCAACCACGACGTACAGTTGCGTCAAATGTCGGCAAGGGTTTAATTTAGTATGAACCAAGAAACCATTGAGCACTACTTGCTTCACTATGGCACAAAGATGCTCTCGTTTCTCTTCCAGAAACATTATTAATCCCTTCCCGCTGCAGCCACTTTTGACCTTTCTGACAGAGCCTCATTTTTCAAATCTGACATGTGTCACATTATGTGCTAATAACTTTGGAATGCTTTTACCTATCCGAGCAACTCTGAGACAGTTTTCTTTTGGCATATTGTACTTTATGTCAGAGGTAAAATTTGGTCGATACATTCAGCATGTATTTGTGAAAAATACCAAAATTTAGAGAAAGTTTTCAAAAATTAGCATTTTTCGAAATTTAAGTATCTGCTTGAAAGATAGATCGCAATACCACACAAAATAGTTACTAATTAAACATTTCCCATATGTCTTTCAAAAGCCAATTTTTTTTAGGTACCAGTTCAGTTCTGAAGTGGCTTTGAGGGGCATTATATTATAAACCGCCATAAATCACCCCATTATAAAAACAGCACCCCTCAAAGTATTAAAACAGCATTCAGAAGGTTTCTTAACCCTTTAGGCCTTTCAAAACAATTAAAGCAAAGTGGAAGTGAAATGTACAAATTTCATTTTTTTTTTTGCAGAATTTTATTTTTTTCTGTAACAGAAGGTTTTACCAGAGAAACACAAATCAATTATTTATTGTCCAAATTCTGCAGTTTTTAGAAATATCCCACACGTGGCCCTATTGTGCTACTCGACTTAAACAAAGGCCTTAGAAGAAAAGGAGAACCTAGTGGATTTTGGGGTCTTCATTTTATTAGAATATATTTTAGACACCAGGTAGAGGTCTTGTGGTGCCTAAACAAAGGAAACGCACCAAAAAGACCCCATTTTGGAAACCAGACCCCATTTTGGAAACCACACCCCACAAGGAATTTATCTAGGGGTGTAGTGAGCATTTTGATCCCACAGGTGTTTCATCGATTTTATTAGAATTTGGCCAGGAAAATGAAAAATTGTAATTTAATTTTTTTCCAGTAAGGAGACATTTTAGCGTAAAAAAATAAATAAATAATAATAATAATAATAATAATATAATAATATAAATATATATATATATAATGAATAAAGGAGAAAAAGCCCCCTAACATTTGTAAAGCAACTTCACCAGAGTATGGAAATACCCCATGTGTGATCATAAACTGAACATGGCAGGGCTCCGTAGGGAAGGCACACACTTGGATTTGGAGTGCAGATTTTGCTGGATTGGTTTCTCAGCACTATGACGCCTTTGCAAAGCCCCTGTGGGATCAAAACAGTGGAATCCCCCCCAGAAGTGACCTCATTTTTGAAACTACAGCCCTCAAGGAATTCACCTATGGGTGGAATGAGCATGTTAACCCCACAGGTATTTTCCCGAAAATTAGTGTGCACTCGATGTTGCAGAGTGAAAACGGCAAGGTTTCCATAGATATGCCAGCTTGTACCACCATGAAAAGACAGCTCTATAATTATTATGCTGTGTTTCCCGGTTTTGGAAACACCCTACATGTGGCCCCAATCTTTTGCCTGGACATACGACAGGGCTCAGGAGTGAAGGAGTACCATGCAAACTTAAGGCCTAATTTGGTGATTTACACAGTATTGGTTCACAATTGCAGAGCTCTGATGTGAAACAATAAAAGAAACCCCTGACCCCATTTTGGAAGCTACACCCCTAAAAGGCATTTATTAAGGGGTGTAGTGAGCATTTTGACCCCGCAGGTCTTTTCTATAAAATTAATGCGCTGCAGATGATGCAAACTAAACTACAATGTTTCTCTAGATGTGACATTTCAGTGGCAAATATGTTGTGCCCAGCTTGTGCCACTGGAGACACACCCTCCAAAAATTGTTAAAAGGGTTCTCCCGGGTATGGCGATGCCATATATATATAGAAGTAAACTGCTATTTGAGCACGGTGTAGGGCTCAGAAGGTAGGCAGCGCCATTTGGCTTTTGCAGCGTGGATTTTGCTTGGTAGTAATTTTGTTTGGAGTATTACTGGTATTTTAGTTTATAATGTGGGCGCATAGGTAAGACGGGCAGGTGGTATAATAATGGAGTAAAAAAAACAAACAATAAAACTTATCCATAAATGTTTATTACGCTCTGAAGCAATCCTTTAAAGGAACAGTGTCATCACAAATAATTTGTTTATATGTTAAAGATGTTAGTGCTGTAATATAAACGTTTATTTTCATTTGTGTGTTTGTGTTTTACTGTTTCTTATTTTCACACTTTTTCTTCCCTATGGGGGCTGCCATTTTTTGTTCCATTTCTGTGTGTGTCGATTAACGACACACACAGACATGGAATACGGCAGCCACAGTCCCATAGGGACTGCGAACGGCTCCCGTCCCATTGACTGCCGTGTACGGCGTCTGTGTGGGAACTGCGCATGCGCCGCTCCCACACAGTCCTATTCGAAATTGGCGCCGTCCGGCGCCATTTTACTGTGGACCGGAAGTCGCGGCTGGACAGTAATATTACTACTTCCGGTCGCGGCTTCCGGACAAGTGCACATGGAACAGCGGCAGCAAAGGGAGCGGACGGGCCGCGGCGGCAGGAGCAGGTAAGCGATTTCAATGTATGTTAGTGTTTGTGTGTGTTTACTACTGCATGTAAACCTACTACACTGTGGGTTACCTCAAAAAATGGCGACACACAGTGTAGGAGGTTAAACCTTTCAAACCCCTCGTTTATCCCGGCACTAGCCAGGATAAAGGAGGGGGGATTGCTGAGAGCTCACTAGAGCGATAGCTTTTAACCCAATGTTGCAATGCTGCAATTTTGGGAACTAGCTCCAAACAGCTCCATCTAGTGACCAAAAATGGGTAGTATTATAAATTTGAAAAAATTTATAATATTTCCTGACTCGCGAAAAAAATAAAAAAAATTTGAACAATGTTTAATCACCCACACACTAAATGTTTAAATTTAAAAAAAAAAACATGTTTTTGGGGCGACACCATGCCTTTAAGCACAGGCCAGTGTCGTACTGATAAATGGTGTAGTTTCTTATCGCCCTTTTGGTACACACTCTTCACCTTCGCAGTTTGGCGAGTTTAGCTGGAAAAGTGTTGTCCTGGTATAATACGGGCACCCTCGCTTCCAGCAGAAAGATTTGAGCCCTGCCCTATCTGGTTCCCTAATATTAGGGCCTTGATAAATCGCCTCATGAAAAGAGAAGGGCCTGCACAACTGCATATTTTTTCTTTCCTGACTTATGGGAGCCATAACTTAGTTTATTTTTTCATAGATTTAGTGGTATGAGGGCTATCTTTTGTGGGACAATAGTTTTTTTTGGTACCCTTTTGGGTGGGGTACATCCGAATTTTTGATTACTTTTTATCCTTTTTGTTTTTGGAGGCAAGGTGACCAAAAAACAGCAATTGACAGTTTAATACAGTGTTCACCGTGCGTTATAAATGACGTGCTAACTTTATTCTGCGAGTCAGTACGATTCCGGCGATACCAAATTCCACGCAGGACCCACCTGTAATCAATCAAATCTAAGTTATGAACTTAGATGTGATCGATAATAGCTCGATCATGCGTGTTCCAGACATGCAGGACCCGCTGTCCCTGAACTGGTCAGTGCCGCTGCCTGACGGAGACAGGTTTCAGCGCAGGATACAGCTGCTCCATATACAGGATTTGGTGCAGTTTTTTGTGTGGAATCCCGTGGGGACCAGGGCCGATACGCTGTGTACTTTTACGTAGCGTATCTGCCCTGTGTAGTAAATACATGCACAGTTAAGTAGCTAATCATTTATTTTTAATTTATTTATTTATATAGCACCAACATATTCTGCAGCGCTTTACAGAGATTGTCATCACAGACATCGGTCCCTGTCCCAAGCGGGGCTCACAATCTAAATACCATATATGTTTTTGGAGAGTGGGAAAAAAAATGGAGAACCTATAGGAAACCCACGCAAACACAGGGAGAGCATAAACTATTATATTCTGATGTTGTCCTTATTCCTCTATTAGTCCTAATAAGTTAGCTCATGGATGTGTCCTGTGCGTTGACTCAGCACATGTATGTCATGTAACCCCGTTGCTTACTGAATGTTAGGGGTTGCATGACAGAGGGGGGTGTCATAAATCCATGTTTAATCCTAAATAGTTAGGATATGTATGCATTACACAGGACTGATCCATGGGCTATACCATTCTACTGCGCAAACAGTAGTCAACTGCACGGATATAAGAAAACTAAGTGAGCAGAATTCTAAAAATATTTAGATTAGAAAATCACATAATATCCGATTCTATAAAAAACAAAAACTGGAACATCCATTAACCCCTTAAGGACACAGCCTGTTTTGGCCTTGTGGACACAGCCGATTTTTGCAAATCTGACATGTGTTACTTTATGTGGTAATAACTCCAGAATGCTTTAGCCTATCCAAGCGATTCTGAGATTGTTTTCTCGTAACATGTTGTACTTTATGTTACTGAAAAAATGTGGTCATTAAATTCAATATTTATTTGTAAAAAACACCAAAATGTAGAGAAAATTTGCAAAAATCTGCATTTTTCTAAATTTTTATGTATCTGCTTGTAAAACTGATAATAATACCACACAAAACATTTACTAGTTAACATTTCCCATATGTCTACTTTATGTTTGATAGTTTTTGGAACATTTTTATTTTTCTAGGACGTTCAAAAGGCTTAGAACTTTAGCAGCGATTTCTCATATTTTCAAGAAAATTTCAAAAAGGCTATGTTTTCAGGGACCAATTCAGTTCTGAAGTGACTTTGAGGGCCTTATATATTAGAAAGTCCCCATAAATCACCCCATTTTAAAAACTGCACCCCTCAAAGTATTCAAAACAGCATTCAGAAATTATTTTAACCCTTTAGGCGTTTCACAGGAAATAAAGCAAAATAGAGGTGAAATTTACACATTTTTTTTTACGAAATTCATTTGTAATACAGTTTTTTCTGAATCACAGTACGTTTTACGAGAGAAACACAACTCAATACTTATTGCCCAGATTCTGCAGTTTTTAGATATATTCCACATGTGGCCCTAGTGTGGTAATGGACAGAAATACAGGCCTCAGATGCAAAGGTAGCACCTAGTGGATTTTGGGGCCTCTATTTTATTAGAATATATTTTAGGCACCATGTCAGGTTTGAAGAGGTCTTGTGGTGCCAAAACAGTGGAAACCCCCCAAAAGTGACCCCATTTTGGAAACTACTCTCCTCAAGAAATTTTTCAAGAGGTATAGTTACCATTTTGAGCTCACAGGTTTTTTGCTAAATTTATTGGAACTAGTCTGTGAAAATGAAAATCTTTTTCTGAAAAAACATACAATGTTTTAGTTTTTACAAGGAATAAAGGAGAAAAAGCACCCCAACATTTGTAAAGCAATGTCTCCCGATTACAGCAATACCCCCCCCCATATGTGGTAATAAACTGCTGTTTGGACCCACGGCAGGGCTCCGAATGGAACGAGGGCCATTTGGATTTGGAGCGCAGATTTTGCTGGAATGGTTTTCGGTGCCATGTCGTGTTTGCAAAGCCCTGGACGGATCATAACAGTGGAAACTCCCCAAAAGTGACCCAATTTTGGAAACTACACCCCTCAAGGAATTTATGCAGAATTTTACAGGAATTATGCCGTGAAATTGAAAATCTAAATTTTTTCTAATAAAATGTAGTTTTAGCTCACATTTTTTCATTTTTACAATAGATAAAGGAGAAAAAAAAACACCCCAACATTCGTAAAGCAAACTCTTCTGAGCACAGCAATACCCCATATGTGGTAATAAACTGCTGTTTGGACACACGGCGGGGATTAGAAAGGACGGAGCACCATTTGACTTTTGGAGCTCAAGTTTTGCTGGAATGGTTTGCGGCCTCATGTCACATTTGCAAAGCCACTGAGGGGCCAAAATAGTGCAAACCCGGCAAAAGTGACCCCATTTGGGAAACTACACCCCTCGTGGAATTCATCTAGCGGTATAGTGAGCATTTTGACTCCACTGTTATTTTTACTGAATTATTGAAATTATGCAGTGAAAATTAAAATCTACATTCTTTCCACTAAAATGTGGAATTTTTTTCATTTTCACAAGGAATAAAGGAGAAAAAGCACCCCAACAATTGTTAAGAAATTTCTACCGAGTACGGTAATACCCCATATGTGGTCATAAACTGCTGCTTGGATACACCGCAGGGCTCAGAATGGCAGGAGTGCTACTTGGCATGTAGATTTTGGTTGATTGTTTTTTGGGTGCCATGTCGCATTTGCAGAGCCCCTGAGGTACCCGTACAGTAGAAATCCCTGAGAAGTGACTCCATTTTGGAAACTATACCCCTCAGGGTAATCTAGGGGTGTACTGAGCATTTTGATCCCATAGGTGTTTCATAGACTATTAGAATGGTCAGTGAAAATTAAAAAAACATTTTTCCCAAAAATATGTAGTTTTGCACCACAAAGGGATAATAGGAGAAAAAACAACATATAATTTGTTACCCAATTTCTCCCGAGTACGGCAATACCCAATGTGTGGCGCTAAACTGCTGTTTGGGCACATGGCAGAGCGTAAAATGGAAGGAGCGCAATTTAGCTTTTAGAGCAAAGATTTTGCTGGACTGGTGTATGGGCGCCATGTCGCATTTGCAGATTGCTCTTAGGTACCAGAGTAGAGTGTAAAACCCTGAGAAGTGACCCCATTTTGTAAAATACACCCCTCAAGGCATTTATCATTTGCCTGGATAGGACAGGGCTTTGGAGTGAAAGGCGCATGTGAGGCCTATTTTGGTGATTTTCGCAGCATTAGCCCACAATGGCAGGGCTCTGGGGTCAAATAGTAAAAAAAAAAACCCCCAAGTAGTGACCCCCATTTTGGAAACTGCACCCCTGAAGGCATTTTATTAAGGGGTGTAGTGAGCATTTTGACCACACAGGTTTTTTTTTTTCTATTAGAAATTAAATCGCTCAGTGGACGGTGCAAAGTGAAAATTGCAAATTTCCACAGGTATATGGCATTTTAGTGCACAATATTTTGTGCCCAGTTCGTGCCACTGAAGACAAATACCTCAAACTGTTAAAGAGGCTCTGTCACCAGATTTTGCAACCCCTATCTGCTATTGCAGCAGATAGGCGCTGCAATGTAGATTACAGTAACGTTTTTATTTTTAAAAAACGAGCATTTTTGGCCAAGTTACGACCATTTTTGTAGTTATGCAAATGAGGCTTGCAAAAGTCCAAGTGGGTGTGTTTAAAAGTAAAAGTCCAAGTGGGCGTGTATTATGTGCGTACATCGGGGCGTTTTTAATACTTTTACTAGCTGGGCGCTCTGAAGAGAAGTAACATCCTCTTCTCTTCAGAACGCCCAGCTTCTGACAGTGCAGATCTGTGACGTCACTCACAGGTCCTGCATCGTGACGGCCACATCGGCACCAGAGGCTACAGTTGATTCTGCAGCAGCATCAGCGTTTGCAGGTAAGATCAGCGTTTTACAGAATAAAAACGTTACTGTAATCTATATTGCAGCGCCTATCTGCTGCAATAGCAGATAGGGGTTGCAAAATCTGGTGACAGAGCCTCTTTAAGCGTGTTCTTCCGGGGATGGCGATGCCATATATGTGGACGTAAACTGCCGTTTGGGTACGCTGCAGCACTCAGAAGGGAGGGAGCTCCATTTTGCTTGTGGAGCGCAGATTTTGCTTAGTAATAGTTTTGTTTGGGGTTTTGCTGGTATTTATGATGTGGTTGCATATGTTATCTGTGCGGAGTACATCAGGGCATAATAAGAGGGTATAATAATGTGGTAAATAAATAATAATTCATAGATGTGTGGCCAGTGTCGCACTGATAAATGGTGCCAGATGTTATCCACTTTTGGACACTCTGCACATTTTGCGTTGCTATATTCTGAGAGCCAGAACTTTGTTATTTTTTCTCCACCGGAGCTGCGTGAGGGCTTATTTGTTGTGGGACAATCTGTAGATTTCATTAGTACCATTTTGGGGTACATGTGATTTTTTGATCACTTTGTATTTCATTTTTTTGGCAAGCAAGGTGACCAAAAACCAGCAATTCTGATGGTTTTTATTATTTTATTTTTTTTACGGCGTTTGTCATGCGCTATGAATGACAATTTTACTTTATTCTGCAGGTCGGTACGATTACGGCGATACCATATGCATATAGTTTTTCTTATGCTTTGCAGCGTCTGCACGATAAAATCACTTTTGTTTCAAATAATTTATTTTTTGTGTCACCATATTCTGAGAGCCATAACTTTTTTATTTTTCTATCAAAAAAAAAGCTGTGGAAGGGCTTGTTTTTTGCAGGACGGGCTGCAGTTTTTAATGGTATAATTTTGGGGTACTTGCAACTTTTAGATCCCTTATTTTATTCTGTTTTACGAGGGGTAGTGACTAACAAACAGCGATTCTGGAATAGTTTTTCATTACATTTTTTACGGTGTTCACCGTGCGGGTAAAATATCGTGATATTTTTATAGTTTGGGTCGTTATGGACGCGGGGATACCACATATGTGTACTTCTTTCAAAATGTTTTTGGGTTTTTCCTATAATAAAAGACTTATTATAGGAAAAAAGGCTGCTAGTGTTTTTTTTTTTTTTTTTAACATTACTTATTTTTTTTAACGTTTTTACAACATTTTTATTAACTTGTTTTACCTTTTTTTTTTTGTCTCACTAGGGGACTTAAAGGCATGAAGCCCTGATCTCTATTCTAATACACTGCACTACCTACATAGTGCAGTGTATTAGAGCTATCAGCTATTCACGGACAGCAAGCCTATTAGGCTTCGCCTCCCGGCGGGGCCTGATAGGCTTCTGTACTAGGAAGCGATTGTTAGTCTACGGTTGCAATAGCAACCATCGGAACACCCGCGGGTGCCGATGGTTGTCATTAGCAACCATAGGGTGCGATCGAATCACTTAGATGCAGCGATAGCGGCATCCAAGGGGTTAATCAGCCGGATCGGAGCCTAGCTCCGGTCCTGGCCGTTAGAGCACGATGTCAGCTGTGACAAACAGCCGACACCCGCGCCCGTGGCAACCATCGTGGTTACCGACAGGCTAGAAGACACATAGATGCAGCGATCGGTTTGATCGATGCATCTAACGAGTTAATCGGCCAGATTGGAGCCTAGCTCCGGTCCTGGCCGTTGCAGTGGGGTATCGGACATCTGATAACCGGCGGTGATCGCGCTGGCTCAGCTTCTGAGCCAGCGCCATCACATACACCTTCTCAAGGAGCTGTGATCGGTCAGTCTGCTGTGACTGACCAATCACAGCAAATCGCCGTCCGGGGACCGCTGTAATTGGTCCCCTGCCGTCTTACTGTGATGATCAACGGTCATAAACAGTTGACGGCACAGTTCTGTCACCTTGTCCTTCGTTTTTAGCCAGGACGCACCGATACAATCCGATTCCTTAAAGCACTGCAATACAGGACGTACCGGTGCGTCCTGGTGTGGTAAGGGGTTAAACAGGCAGATTTTGCCCTTCAGAATTTATAGTAAAATTGAACATTTAACTATAACTTCTTCTATGCGCATACCTTAAAAAAAGTACACGTTGATCAATCTACAGCAGCCACATTTCCAAAAACAGGACGCTTTCCTGTGGGAAAATTCCACATTGCTTTTCAAACAGTACTCACTTTAAGTGGTTAGAAAAAGCAGAAGAACTGCAAGTGTAATTCAGTCCAGAGTTAAAGCGGTATTCCCAGAATCGACTTGTCTGATCGCTGGGGGCCCCACCAAAGCGAGGAAATGGTGGTCCTAAAACCCTGTGGTCAAGCAGTGAGGAGGACATTGAACAAAGCAGCAGTCAAGAATGGGCACAGCTGCTTTATTCAAAGTCTATGGGAATGACGGAAACAGCTAAGTACATCGCCCGGCTGTTTCCATCAATCCTATGGAGATTGAATGGATTAGCAGGCGCATACTCGACTGCCAATCCATTTAAAATCCCACTCACTGCTAGGGGTGCAGTGAGGAGGATCAAAGAATAGGTGATAAATGTAGATTCTGAGAAAAATCCCTTTAAATAAAATAGAAGGTCAAATAATACCCTCCCTACCTAACATAACTACATAGTGTTTCCTGTAACCATAATCTGGGGGGAGTTCAACCAACAGGACAACTCAACCTGTAGCAAAACAGAATACCTCATATATTTTCATGTAAGCTCAGATCAACACTGAATTTTCTCTAAAAACGGGACAAATGAAGGGGTCTAAAGAATTATCAGTATATACCAGTGAGTAATGTCATCACTACACCCCACAATTTGTCATCCCAGCATGTATCGCGGGAGATTACTAGTCAAATGCGAGCATTTAATCTCAAACTAGAAAACAGTCAGAAATTGTCAACAGATGTAAACTGGAATGTATATTAGTGTTCCTGTGACAGAAATCAACAGTAAATACCACATGACATCACAAGAACAGCTTAGAATGTACTTTTATCTGCCTTGGAAACTATTAAGAAAGTGATGGAGGTTTGAGGAGATGTGTGACGTAATGACAAAACTAAAAAATAAGTTCTGGACCTCTACCTAAACAGGAAGGGCACATTTCTATCTGCATGGGTCACACATCTGTCTCTTATATACAGGAAATAAGCACATACTCCATTCTAGCGTAGCCTTTGTATACAAGGCTACGTGTATATACACACACACACACACTACAACATTTATGATCAAATGATCACTCAATTTTCACTAGATTACATATTATATGAGCAAAACTAGCTTTCATAAAACATCACTCTTGGGTAAAAATGTAACGTCATGGCACTTGACTCCTTTTTATTTCCATGGACAATGATTGGAACAGGTACAGGGAACACTTTGTTCTGTAGATTACGCAGTCATCATTGCCTGACCCCCCACAATCTCACTATTACGGTCTGTCTGAAAAATATGTCAAAAGTATTTAAGTGGAAAACCACTTTACAGTCAGGTAAAAACTGAGTTATAGCGTGGTACACAGCTACATCACAACTGAAGGGGTAGAAGCGGAACACAAATAAAAAGTTGCATGCCAAGAATTTGTTCACATTTGCTTTTGAGGCTCCGTTCAGAGCCTCAATAGCAAATTTTGTCAAATTTGATGGGAAGAATAGTGCTCCATCGCAGATTCTGTAATTTTTGCTGGATAAAATAAATGTGGTTTTATACTCACCGCAAAATCTTTGTCGTTTTTATTGGCGGACACATCCCCATGAGTATAGGCCCTTGGTCACTAGTGGCTAAATCAGTTTGTATGAAAAAAAAGAAAAAAAAAAAAAGGGAAAAGAAAAAGAAAAAAACGGAAAAGAAAGTCCTCAGTTCCAGGAGGGAAAAAAAAAAACAAAAAAAAATAAATAAAAAACCAGAACAAGAAGTACAGGGCCTCAAACAAACAAAAACGAGGGAGGGATCTTGATAATTATGCACCGAAACCAGGTAGCAGTCTTGCAGACCAGAGTGACTGAAGCCCTGTGCCTGACTGCCCAGTTAGAATGGACAGTGATCCGGAGGGGAAGAACTTTTACCCTTGAAATCATAGACCAGGCCCAACACGCAATGATGACAGACTTGCCAAATCCACGTGCGGCCCTTCAAGAACAAAAAAAATTAGAGAATCGAGCGCTGAAACGTAGAAGCCAATAGATGTGGGCTGCTCTCACCACATTGAGCCAATGCCAAAACCGTTCCTCCAGATGAGATGGGAAAAAAGCACAAGAGACTAGGACAATCTCTTAATTGATATGGAAGGCCGAGACAACCTTCAAGAGAAAGAATGGGACAGGACGGAAAAACAAAAATCCCTTACCGCTATGAATGACCAAAAAGAGGGACATATAGGATAGGGCAGCCAATTCCGAAACCCGGCTGGTGGAAGTAAGACCCCCAGGATGCAACCTTTCAGGAAGGTAGATGAAGCGAAACTTCCCTCTTTGGTTCAAAAGGATCAACCTGAAGAGTCCCCACAACTATTGATATCCCAATGCTAAGAGGGATACGAAAATAGAGGGATCGCATGAGCCACTCGTAGCAGGAAAATCGAAACTTTAACACAAATGGCCATAGACTGCTGAAAAAGTATGGACAGAGCAGAAAACGGACCTTAATGGGAAGTCAATATAAGTCACAGCTTAAGGCTGGATTGTAGGAAGGACAGGCACCTAGGTGTGGAACATACCAATGGATGTAAACTACTCTGGGCACACAAGGAAAAATAAGCTGTTCACTTACGGTGGTAAACCCTGGCTGGGTGAGGTTTCCTGGCCTTCAACATTATCTGAAGGACTGGCTCAGAGAGACCACAGGCGCTAAGAACCTCGGCTTCATCAGCCACGGTGTTAAATGGAATCGGTAGCATTTTTGAGGCCTCAAAATGCTGACATAGCAATATAGGGGAAGGCATTGTGTACATACCTTTTTTTTCTCAGTCATGCATGTTGCATGACCGAGAAAAGGACGTTTGATACCCCCGCCACAGGAGTTGCAAGTGCCACTTTTGGCTCTGAGTAACGGCTCTAGCGGCCAATCAGGAAACCGCTAGAGCCGAAATTCGGAGCGTAGGTACAGGGATTGCAGTGCAGGAGCACTTGTACATCAAGTGCCCGCCTTAGTGGCACTAGAGATCAGTGTGCCGCGGAATAAAAAATTTTTTCTCAGTCTGAGGCCTCAAAACTGCTGACAGATTACCTATAAGTGTTCTGATTTAAAGTGGGGTGAAAAGCGGACCTTGGGAAAGGATTGACGCAGAGAGATCCACTTCTAGGTGAAGAAACCGCTCTCCTGGATCCAGTTTTTCTCGGCTAAGGAAGTCTGTGGCCCAGTAGTCCATTCATGGTATGTGGATTGCTGACAGTGCAGGTAGAGGACACTCTGACCATAGAAAATCCGAGAGGACTCCCAAAGAGCCAATCATCTCCTGGTGTCGCCCCAGTGGTACAAGTAGGCAACCGACAAGGAATTGTTGGTTTAGATCCAGATTAGTCCAATAGAAGAAGGCCAGCAATATCACCCTCAATTCCAGAAGGTTGATCTGTAAGGATGACTTCTCTGTCTACCAAGTATCCTGGACCGTGTGGAGGCACAAAACTGCACCTTACATGGGACTGCTGGCATCCGTTGAGATGACAAGCCGCTGGAGGGAAAGAATGGACCATTCCAACGAGATGCCTAGAGAGGTCTTCCACCGACAACGCCTGACAAAACCGAGAGGTCAGGAAAATCAGCTTGTCCAGAGGGGTCTGAGACTTTTTCCATCGTGAAGGATCGCCCAATTAGGGGGCTCAGAGAAATAGTGAATATGGAACTGCCTCGAAGGACGACCCATCCTAGCCATGGATGGAATGAAGAAGTGGGTGGAAGAGGGAATGCTCCGGTGAAGGAGAATAATTTCTGCCCAAAGGTTCCTGATCTTGTCCATCGAGAGACGGATATTTGCAGACCTGTGCTGAAGTGTATTCCCGGAAACTACGTGTTCTGAGCATCACAGAGGCTCGCGCTAAGACAACCACCCTCAGGAACCCCCTCTCAGCCACAAGCAGATCAAAATCCAGGAAAATAGGTGGGCGGTAAAACGCCGAAACAGTTGCGCTACATTTGAGAGGATTTGCTGGCGGGGATATCCCCCTTCCATGCTTCCCCTGACCCGGCATTAGGCCTCCCAGGGAAGCTAGTCTGGCCCAGGATAGTAGGGCCCACCAGACTTGGTGTTATTCCCTTCCCAGTACAGTCCCCACACCCTGCTGCATGGAGGGGAGGCTTACTTACAGTGGGTGTTGCCCTGTGCCACTAACCAGGACTATATAGGGCCTAGAATAGCCTGGACCAGCAATAAAAGAAGGGGTCTCATCTACCAGGGAAAGCTAGACTGCCCAGAATAGTATGCTCAACGGGAGGGGTTGTAAAAGATGTCTCAAACTCACCCTCCGGCATCTTCAGGTGTGCGCATGATCACCTCTTCAGTAACCACGCACTTATAGTGGGGTTACTGGCACTCTGTCTGCAGATGCAAAAAATTAGGGTAGGTGACTGGAAATTCAGTGCAGAAAACTGCCTGGTTTCCTGGCATCCACAGTGGGTTGACTAGCCTTTAAATAGGTTGACAACTCACCTGCAGCTCAGACAGAAAAGAAATAGCAGAAGACCTGAGAATCATGTCTGCCTCCTACAGACACTAGGCTAAAAACGGATTTAGCCAGTGTCTGTGTAAGCGGTATGGCCTTCCTGGGCTGAGAAGATTTTTTTCCTACCTATTGTCAGTCTCCTAGTGGCAGGGGCATATACCTATGATGCGGTGTACCTCATATTATATTAACGAGAAAATACAGGAATCAGCGCTATTTTGTCTGGCAAGATAACGGAAACCATTATGGAAACCAGACGGTACCCATTAAAGTCAATGGGTTCCGTAAGTCGTCGTTTGGTTCTGCCATCCAACGCTTCCATTTTTCCCTTAATGACAAAACAGAGTAACGGAAGTTGTAGTGTAGATGTAAATCAGAGCCCAATACATTGCTCTTAAAAACGGATGTAAAAGGGCAAAACTTCAGCAAATTTACAAGGGCAGCTAATTCTAAAAAATGTCTTTCAAAGTTTTAAACGCTAAACTTTACATTCAATTTTTTTCAACTCTCACTGTATGTAACATCTGGATGTGCTTTTTTTTTTTCACTGCAGAAAAATACAATGGAAATACCGTACTGAAACGCCAAATGTGAACTTGGCCTACCAGCAGGAAAACACCGCACAAATAAAAAGGAAAAAAAAAAGGCATTACATATTTTGGACAAAAATCTAAAGAGTCTGAACCATACGATGCACTATATACACTCTTTAAACTCCACTTGAATCTAGTCCTTGACCACCAGCAAGCGAGTATTATAAACCGATGTAGGCAGCAGCATTGTATGCCGTGACTCATCCCCAAAGGCTATTTGTTGCTTCCACAGATTATGTACAAACAGCGATTTTAGTGCAAGATCCTTCCCACAGAGGGTCAACAATGATGAATTAAAGAAAAGAGAATAAAACGTGCTTATGAACCCGGCCCCATGAATCCCATATTGATTTGCAAAAGAACCAATTTATTTGTTACGCACCAAAGCAGCCAGGACTCCCCAACGTTCACTACAACATTCCAGCACTCGCATTCCTTTTGCATCACAGATCAATAAAAGAAATATATGAAGGAGAAAGAAAATCCTATTAAGCATCCAGTGCAAAGAAATCAATATAATCCAATTACTAGGATTTTTAAATATACTTTTACAATTTGCAGGTAAAATAATAAAATACAACAATCTATTCTTACAGCCCTGTTTCCCACCCACGAAATACAAATCTCAGGAATAGGATTGAATTTAAAGGGACGTGCATGCAAATGATAACAAAAAGAAAGACATAAAAAAAAAAAATCGGTCGTTTTTCAGCGCATCGTAAAAATGTGACAAAGAACATCAAGCAGTAAGTAGGATTTTTTTCTTACAGAGAGAAAGCAAAACCATTCTGCCAGTGGGCAAAATGAAAGGAAGTGGCGAATCAACACATGCTTCCTAAACTAGACTGTGCCAGCACTGCAGTGCAGCGCCCCTGTTCTAGACAACTTTAATAGTCTACACCTAATCCAAATATCCTAGTGGCCCAAGAGAGGAGTTGTACCTACAGGAATTCCTCTGGCTGCTCCCAGTGGATCCTGGGGATGACATTGCTGGCAGGTTTCAGTGAGCAGACGGAAGATGGGAGCTGTCCAAGCTTTCAGGCACTGTAGTTCATCCTCTAAATTGTGGAAAGATTCCGGCAGCCTGCTTTATAAATGAATCGCTTGCTGCTGCACAGAGACTCATTCATGGACATTACCGACTCTGCCACTACGAAGGCTGAAGATGAACTGTCAGGTTCGCTGGTGCACACAGATTCATGAATCTATTAGAGGAATGTACCACATGCGGCTAAAAAGAAAGGGGTGGCCCAAACGAGCATTATTTCTTAGCAGCGTTACCCACTGCAAACCCCCAATATGACAAATGTAAAGGCCTTCATTACGGACGGAAAAACAACAAAGATAAATAAAAAACAAATTGTGAGGGTTTCGGTAAGAGCTACATTATAACAGCAAGTACCATCACCCCTGTCATGGATGCAAAGTGGCAATTTTCCTACGACCCTCTTAGGGGTCCTTGACATTCTTGTCACTGCCTGTCCCTATTCTGCATCAGGTTTTACTTCACATTCACTGAATTGAGAAAATGACAAAACATTGTTATCAGATCACAAAGCGCTTATTCTTAAGGTTAAGATCTACATTTTCAGAGCGTGCTTCAAACTGCTTTCTCAAGTTCGGAAAATGATTCGCTTCTATACATTAAATAATCTGTAAATCAACCGCAGAAGGATACTTACTATGCAGGGTCACAGTATAGAGGAGTCTACAATAGTCTGAAAACCTCGACCCGTTTTAGGAATCTAGTTTTGTTCTATGACGAAGCACCAAAAATAATAAAACTACCGTGAATGTGTCAAGATCCAAGACATAAGCTAGCGCTAAGGTATATCAGCATGCGAATAATGCCGTTCTAATCAGGTCTATTCTTTCATCATATCTAGAATCATAGCACGGAATAGACAAATTCTATTCTGACAAGCAGCTCTTATTTGCAGACAGACGAGCTTTTAAACATCATATATAATCTACTTGGAAGAGGAATTTATTTCAAACCCTGCCTATGAAAGGCTCTACCACCTGTTTAATTCAATACGAAGGCTGAAATACTGTCCTTAACCCGTCACAGTATAATGATCAACTGGAAAGCAGTAGGAGACGTCTGGAACTCAGTCTTGGCAGATGTGCTTGACAATGTTAAAGTGCTGCCAAGAGGTCTGCTACATAACGCTAGACTATGGAGTATGCAATGTTAAAGAACCATGAACCTACAATTCACAATCACTCCTAAGGATGTGGTCGAGGTGGTTTTAGGCAATTTCCAATTCCTCTGCATGTTTTTTTTCTACATGCCGGGTGAGTGGATGGGCTCTTCTTTTTGCGATGGTAGTGTCGTGTTCGTACAGACAAGAATATTTGAGATCTGTATCACACGGACCCAATTTATGGTGTTCATGCATTTCAATGGGCCATGCACCCCACTGTATCAACATATGGTGGTAAATACAGCTTTTTTTTTTCTTTAAACTAATGCCCCCAATGGATTCCAATATAGCGGACTGAGTGCTCCCCTAAAAGCACTGTTTTCAGAATTATGCGGGCTGTAACACGCTGCACAATACATTTCTGTATTGCAGGTTGAAATGTACCCGCATTGAAGCCTTTTCATGCGTGCAGTCCCCCAGACACATGATAAAGAGAGATGCAGAAAATACAAAAAAACGGAGCTGCATCCCCCGTTGCCTTGTATCTGTTATATTACTCTAGATATTTGGGTTCTGAGAACTTTTTATTGATAATTCAGAAAGCCTGCAGTCAGGGAAAAAGGAACTGGCTGTCTAGGAGGGAGAAAAAAGACACATTCCCCTAATAAGATAAAACAATGACGTCAGCACTTCAAGTTTGTGAATCAAAGAAAAAGATTTATTCACCCATGCAGCAACGTATTAGGGCTTTTTGTGTTTTTCCTCACAAAAAGCTCCAATGAGAGGGTTGAAGCATTGTTAGAAGGGTGAATAAAAATCCTTTTTTCTTTGCTTTAGGAGTTTGGAGTGCTGCCAACGTAATTTTTATATACTGTGGATGGGATCATCAATTTATTTTGCATATGGACATGCAAAGTACTGCTTCATTGCATTTATTTTCCTCTAATAAAACATATTTCAAAGCTGCATTTATTTACATAAAAAAAAAATAAAACATTAAACAAATGTATTATTTTTTTTATAATCTAAGTAGGCCCAAACTCCTGTGTGGATTAATTTTTTTTAAAGAAGAACTCTTTTTTCTGTACAGAAACTATAAAGTTATAGCTGCCTACAATCACCACTAGGGGAGGATTTCAGCATTGAACCCCTAGCAGTGGTGGCAAACAGTCAGAAGTGTATTATTTAGCAGTGTCTATGCAGGGTATTTTCAGCTCTGTATCGGAAAAAAAGGAATGGCGACAGGCTATAAAGACAAATCAGCACGAAATGTTGGACCTAAAAACTACATGCTGTCAGAAGGCAGAGATTCACTTTAAGTTTAGGTAAGAGAGAAACATGTGGGGACTACTTTAACCTAAAAGGAAATTGTACTGTAGTCCACTAACGGTAATTCTGATGGCTTTAATTTGCCTTTATGTTCTGTCCCCAATTCCCCTGTGTGAATCAGGCAAGAAATAAGAGTGTTTTTAAGGCCGGATTCACACGAGCGTGTTCAGTCCGTGATATACGGTCCGCAGGTCGGGCGCATTTCCTGGACTGAGCAAACTGCAGGGAGCTGGGCTCTTATCGTCATCTATGACGCTAGGAGTCGCTGCCTCGCTGCGGGAAAACGGTCCCGTACTGAAAACTTGTTTTCAGTACGGGACAGTAGTTCCGCGGAGAGGTAGGGACTCCTAGCGTCATAGATAACGATTATGCTAGGAGCCCAGTTCCCTGCAGTGTGCTCAGTCCAGGAAATGCGGCCGACCTGCGGACCGTATATAACGGACAGAACTCGTGTGAATCCGGCCTTATCCAGAGGATAGCTGCAGCAGAAAAGCATTGACAAACCAATTATCAAATAGCGGATATAAATCTTAGATATAAGAATATGCTGTAAACATAGAATAGGGGAAGTTTATACTAGAAGAAGGAAAAACAAAAAATACAGATGACAATATAAATGAGAGAACATGCTCCTTCGAGTTAATTAAAGCTTTTCCCATCAACATGTTTTGCTCTGCTGGGTTACCCATCAACACATATCCCTGATCCAATTAATCTAAGGGTCTGTGGAAAACAGTGAGATAAATCTGAAGTCAACATAGATACATGAATCCATCAGTCACACTGGCAACCCATTGTGAGCTTACATTTAAAGGGTAACTAAACTTTCAAACTTCTGACATGTCATCGTGACATTTCAGAAGTTTTGATCGGTGGGGGTTTGAGCAAGGAGACCCCCACCGATTGCTAAAACGAAGCGGCAGATGCGCTCGGGTCAGCGCTGAGTTGCTTAGTTTCTGATCTACTTTTCTCAGAAAGTCGATGTAACGGTGTACGGACTCAATAGAAAGTCTATCAGCCCGTACACCAACTGCTCGGCTTTCCGAGAAAAGCAGATCAGAAGCAAAGCGGCTCAGCGCTCCCCCGAGCACTTCTGCCGCTTTGTTTTAGCAACCGGTGGGGGTCTCAGTGCTCAGAGCCCCACCGATTATAAGACTTCCGACATGTCACTATGACATGTCAGAAGTTTGTTGAAAGTTTAGCTACACTTTAAACCAAAAACAGACCCTTGTAACAGTCAAAATATAAAGTATAATCCTCCACTCAATCTCTATCACAAACATTTCTGGAAGGAGGGCCAAGTGCCAAAATAATATAAACAAAGTGTAGCGTATATCATAATTAACTATATATTTTGAGAAGACCAACAGTTTGAGGTTATCCTCACATGCAGGAATTTGGGGCGTGGCATTTTATCAAGCCCATGGGATGTTATAAGTTGTAAATTACGTGATGGTCAACAAATATTACATGCTACTTGTTCCAATTGGACTGCACATTCCAAATAATAATGAAGCATGGGCCACTGCCACACTTTGTGCTTGGTGTTTTGAATCCACATAAGGTAGTTACCCTTTACAAACAATACATACTGGCCAGAATAGGTGTGTGTATATGTGGGAACATCCATATATTATGGGATTCGAGCCAAGATGTTATCTGCACAACTGCACCAAAGGCCACTTTTACACAAGCGTAATACTGGTGCTTTTTTGACGTAACACCCGTTCTGATGAACCGCAGGAGGTCGGAGTGTCGCATCCGTAATACAGGCGCAAAAAAAAAAAAAGCACCTGTATTATGCCCGTGTAAAAACAGAAAGCAGAACAGAAAACTTCATTACAGTCTTAGTAGTGCATCTCAGGCTTAAGGCCTGTAACTTCACATAATCACTATCTAACTTTGTTGTTTCCGTAACGCCCATAAAACGCAACTGTTGCTTTATACAAACTCAGCCACGCTGGTCAGGAACAGGGGATCCGAGACCTCTGGACTGGTGATTTAGGCATCCTTTACACACTTTTTTCCCTGCGTTATGAAATGTACTTATGGCATTTTATATATGCATTTTTGGTAGCATTTTCTATTTTGTATTTTAGAGAAACCAATTGGGGAAAAACACGCAAGAAAAAAAACTCCATACCTGGTTTTTATTTAGAAAAACTATACATTTTGACCAAGTTATGACCTATTTTAGATTTATGCTAAGGACTTTCGTAGACAACTGGGCGTGTTTTTACTTTTTGACCAAGTGGCGTTGTAAAGAGAAGTGTATGACGCTGACCAACCAGCGTCATACACTTCTCTCCATTCATGTACTCAGCACATAGTGATCTTGCGAGATCACGATGTGCTGTCACTTACTCACACATTAACTTTACTGAAGTGTCTTGAGAGTGAATAGCATCCTGGCTGGAAGCGATGTCTATGTCTATTCACAATCCCGACACTTCGGTAACGTTTTTGTGTGACTTACAGCACAGCGAGATCATGTTGTGCTGTGTGAGTAAGTCATACACAAACATTAGCAAAAAGTGTCGGGATTGTGAATAGACATCGCGTCCTGGCTGGAGGTGATGTCTTGAGAGTGAATAGACACTTCAGTAAAGTTAATGTGTGAGTAAGTGACAGCACATCGTGATCTCGTAAGATCACGATGTCAGAGTACATGAAAGGAGAGAAGTGTATGACGCTGATTGGTCAGCGTCATACACTTTTTACAACGCCCACTTGGTCAAAAAGTAAAAACACGCCCAGTTGTCTATTAAGAAAGTCATTAGCAAAAATTTAAAATAGGTCATAATTTGGTCAAAATTTATCGTTTTTCTAAATAAAAACCACTGCTGTTATCTACATCACAGCGCCGACCACATTATATAGGAGATAGAGCCTCTTAAAGGAACAGTCTTACCACAATTTTTTTTTTAATATGTTAAAGATGTTAGTGCTTTATTAAAAACGTTTGGATTAATTTGTGTGTTTGTGTGTTACTTTTTCTTATTTTTACACTTTTTCTTCCCTATGGGGGCTGCCATTTTTTTTTCCATTTCTGTATGTGTCGATTAACGACACATACAGACATGGAATACGGCAGCTCCAGTCCCATAGGGTCTGCGAACGGGGCCCGTTCCATCCACTAACATGTACGCCGCTGTGTGGGAACACAGTTCAATTTGAAATGCGCGCCGTCCGGCGCAATTTTCCTGTAGACCGAAAGTCGCGGCCGGACAGTAAGATTACTACTTCCGGTCGCGGCTTCCGGACTTGTGCACATGGAGCAGCGGCAGCAGACGGAGCAGATGGACCGGAGGGAGCAGCGGCGACTGGAGCAGGTAAGGGATTTCTATGTATGTTTGTGTTTCAGTGTGTTTTACTACTGTATGTAAACCTTCTACACTGTGTGTTAGCTCAAAAAATGGCGACACACAGTGTAGGAGGTTAGACCGTTCAAACCCCTCGTTTCTCCCGGCACTAGCCAGGATAAAGGAGGGGGGGATGCTGAGAGCTCACTAGAGCGAGGGCTTTTTACCCAATTTTGCAGCATAAAGCAATGTGGTTGCTTTACCACATGCAATGCTGCAATTTTGGGAATGGCTCCATCTAGTGACCAGCAATGGGAAATATTATAAATTAGAATCCAATTGAATCCAATTTATAATATTTCCTGACTCGTGAAAAAAAAAAAAAAATTAGAACAATGTTTAATCACCTACACACTAATTGTTTAACTAAAAAAAAAAAAACATGTTTTGCTGGCAACAAATTCCCTTTAAGCATGCTGCTGTACAGGACACTCAGGGTGATCTCTTACTACTCCGGCAACACTTGTTGAATGTTAAAGCAGCTAGGGCACTGCATTTGTGCAAATATAAACACTACATCCATGGGGATAAGGGCTCCAAGATCACAACATTACTTCTTAAAAAGCAGAGAGTGCGGACCTTTGTCCAAGCAGTGAAGTCCTGCTCTGGGACAAGCGTTACTGAAACTGACCATATCGCAAATGAGTTCAAACAAGATTACCAAGCTCTTTATAACGTCTCGTCTGAGGGAAATAGCAAGGAAAACAGTTCAGATCCTGACTCAGTCTCTTTATTTTTAGACTCAAATCAATCTACCTAAATTATCGGAAGAGGCTAAAATAAAACTTTTGCTCCCGTAACAGCATCTGTGCGGAGGATGGTTCTTTCCTCTATCCCTAATGGCAAGAGTCCGGGTCAAGACCGCTACCCGATAGCTTACTACGAAAAAAAATTCAGACATACTGATTCCCAAATTTGTAAAGGTGTGTAACTTCTTCCTGATGGGGTCTTCCTGGCCCGTGCGGGCACTTGAAGCACATATTTCCATTATCCCTAAAGATGGCAAAGATCCAGAACTGTGTTCTAGCTATTGACCGATATCATTGCTCAATGCGGACTTAAAATGGTGGTCAAAGCTTTTGGCGACTAGAATTTCTGGGATATTGGATACTCCAATTGGCCCAGAACAGATAGGATTCATCCCTGGTAGAGAAGATAAATTTAACACCGCTATACATTCTGTGGTTTATGCAAAACACAAAATACCACTTGGCTTTTGACCGTGTGCATTGGTGCTTCATGCATGCTACTCTGTCACTAAACTAGGAGGGAAGCCAAATTTTTCCAGCCATTTTCTCCCTCTACTCATGCCGGACAGGGTAAGGGTTAATGGCACGTTATCAACAGTTTCATATTAAAAATGGTACTAGGCAGGGATGTCCTCTCTCCCCAGCTCTTTTTACCTTGACTATAGAGCTGCTTATACAAAAAATATAAGGCAAACCCCAGAGATACATGGGCTGAAGGTAGGTAGCCACGTCCACACAACAGCAGCTTTTGCGGATGACTTGGTTGTCTTGCTTACCAATCCGACTGAGGCTATCAATCCTGCATTATTTGACCTTTATAGTAAAGCTTCTTATTTTAAAATTAATCTGGATAAATCCGAAATTTTTAATGTTTCTGCCTCCCCTTCGGTGCTCTCCAGTTTAAAACACATTACACCTTTCAAATGGCCTGAGAAATCTAGAACAGTACAGTACTGGGAACACAGATTCTATCTAACCCTGACCTCCTATACTCCCTTAACTACGTCCCTCTACTTTCTAGTATTAAGACGCAAATAGAAAATATGACTGCCGTTTACATCCTGGGTGGGCCACAAAAACATATTTAAAACCTATATATTTTACCCAAAGTCCTATATTTATTGCAAATGATTCCCATTGCTTTGCCTAAACTCTTCATTAACCGACTCCGTAGTTTGTTTACCGGGTTCTTGTAGAAGGGCAAGCATCCCAGGTTAGCTTACTCTCTCCTGACTAGGAAAAAAACCACAGGGAGGTTTTGCACTACCTGAGATTTATACGTATTATAGGGCGAATCATATCTCTCGTTGGCTGGACTTCATTTCGCCATCTCCTGCCCCTATACATGTAGAGATTGAAAAGACGCTTCTGGGATTACAAGCCACCTATTTTGTAGGAACCTCCATAATTTCTCCTAAGAAATCAGACATAATCAGCACGATTACTAGAGGCATGGTCAGAGACTACCAAGACCTTAAGGTCTCTCTTGCATCTAGCGATATACATTCACCTTTGATGCCAATAGGAGTTATTCCCTCCTGGCTAACCACCTGTGCGGTGGATGTTGTTGCACCTTGGTTCAACCTCTTTGATTCTGCCATAAAAGACAATTGCTCCCAAGACCCTGGTTTAGATGTTTGCTCTTTGGGATCCCTTGGGAAAGCGGCAGACACATCCTTTTTACACAACCTATCTTTTAGACAGACTCTTAGGCAGTTTCTTCGACAGGTTTCTTGCCCACTGAGAGACTTAAATTGGATGGAGAAACTTCTCACAGACTCTTCACCTAAGGCTAAATCCATATCGAATATCTACTCCTTGCTGCTTCTACAGGGCTACACCTCCAAGCCATACTATATACGTGACTTGGAACAGGAACTTGATAAGCAATTTTCAGAGATAGAAATAAAAAACTATATGGTCTAACTCTCAGGGCTTCTCCCGTTGTGCGAGAATCCAGGAGAGCTCATTTAACCGACTAGCCCTTTGGTACAGAACACCGGCATTCTTACACAAGATCAACCTATGTGCCTCAAACCTATGCTGGAGGTGCTCATCCGAACCAGGTACGCGGTCTCACATCTGGTTGACCTGTCCAGGGATTGTACCCTTCTGGGAAGCAGTAAAAGTAGAGATAGAGGTTATCTGTGGGGTGACCGTCTCTGGTCCCTGAGACCATTCTACTCTAGGCCCCCTCCACCGAATTCAAACCCAGAAAACATTGATTACTTGAGATACAGAACCCCCCTTCATACAGCAATGGTGTGAGAAAGTTCATCAGCTTTTCCGATTTGAGGAACTGTGTGGGTGGGAACAACATAGTAGACGAAGGTTCCTCCGTGCATGGAATGCCTGGATTACACATAAGACACCTCAACATACGTCTGCCTCTCCCGATATGACCAGCTAACCGGGAAAGTACTCCTGCAGTTTTTTCAATTAATGTGATGATCCCCCTCTCCCCCAGATATTTTAACAATACCCTATACCCCTTCTCGCAGATGTGGCGGCGAGAGGCCTCTCAGCCACAAATCTTAGTTTCTTGTTTTTTTGTGGTAATGTTCTGGTCTCGACATTGAATGGCTTTGTATTATCTTGGGTATTCCGATGTTCTGGAATACTCATTTATACGTGTTTATTGTATGTGGTTATATGTTTTACAGGTTACGCAAGTATTACGTTTTTCTCATCCACACGTGCTACCCTGCGAGGTGTGCCTTATACTTGCTATTCACTGTCACACTGCATGTATGTTGTGTAAACTTTGATAAAAACAAATTAAAAAAAAAAAAAAAAAAAAGGAAATTTTCCTTGCGGCAGGCTCCCCCATCAACTGGCCTTTATTGGGAAAACCTGGCTGCCATTGTTCACTTCTTCTGTAGCAACAATGTAGGGGAACTAACGCATTAGACAGCACAGTACTCCATATATGGGCCTTCCATCTAAATTTACAGATGTGCGCGGTCCACCAGAAAGAGTGCCCTTCACAGCGGCTCAACACTCTTGAAGAAAGGAGGAAGTATTTTTTTTTACACAGGCATATTCTTGATCACGTTTAAATCTGCACATTTCTTTGTGAAAAACCCTTCTTTTGGCTGGGATCTTTCTTTCGTATATGGGGACAGAACAAGGGTTGAAAGAATGGTAAGGGTATGAGCCTTACTGGCTTTCAGTAAAATTTGTCGAGTGTTAGGCCTCATGCACACGAGCATGAATCACGTCCATGTCACGGCCGTTAAAACAATGGCTGTCACACGGACCCATGCATTTCAGTGGGGCCGTTCACACAACCGCTGTTTCAAGGAGCGTGTGAACGCTCCGTTGAAAAATAGGACATGTCCTATTTTACTGCGTGTCACGCATCCCTCCAGAGACTGTAGTCTGTGGGGGATCTGTGACACCGCGTCCCGAACGGGTCCACCTCGGATGTGGAAAACGGCAGAGGTGGGCTACGCTCGTGTGAAGTGGTCACTGCATGTTACTCATATACCTAAACTTAAAGTGACTTGGTACCATGTAGCTCTTAAGTCCAACATTCTCCGATTTCAAAAGTCTAACTTATGTTGGAATGTTATTTTATATTGGATAACTTCGTTTAAATGTTGTAGCATGAATCAAGAGTTTTGAGGAAGAAGTCTGGCGTATTCATGAGCGGACGTCGTCTCCCCCCCCCCCCCCCCTGCTGCATGGCAGCTTTTTCACAATTTCTGTGCATAGTGAGAAAGCTGTCAATCAGCAGCGGCTAGTGGGGAAGCGGCAGCTCATATTTAATACACCAGAATCCTTCCTCACAGCACGATGTGAGCGCTGCAACGCTTAAACTGTAAGTTCTCCAAAATAACATAACATTCTGAAATAAGTGACAGACCGCTAATATCTGTGTTTCCGTCGCTACTTTATAACGCTCTCATAGGGGGCAGCATAGAGTTGTTGACAGGTTCGCCTGGTAATATCAGTAAAACAATTCTTTAAGTATATATTTCCAAAAAAGTAATGCCTGTTCAACACTTGCTTAGGCCTCATGCACACAAACGTATTTTTTTCCTCCCGTAAATACTGGTCCTTTGTCAAACGTAGTCGACCCGTATTCCACCAGTATTTACGGACCCGTGCCCGTAAATACAGGTCCGGTGTCACCAGTATTCCACCTGTATTTACGGACCCGTTTTCTCTGCACTAATCGGCAGCCCCTTCTCTCTATCAGTTCTGGAAAGAGAGAAGGGGAAGCCCTTTCGCGCAGAGTTTCCGCAGCTATTGAAAGTAAAAGAAGTTCATACGTACCGTTGTCTTGGTGACAAGTCCCTCTTTTGACATCCAGTCCGACCTCCCTGGATGACGCGGCAGTCCATGTGACCACTGAAGCCAGTGATTGGCCTGTGATTGGCTGCAGCGGTCACATGGGCTGTAACGTCATCCCGGGAGGTCGGACTGGGTGAAGAAGCAGGAGTTCTGGGTAAGTTAACTTTTAACTGGTTCCCGACCGCTGGCTGTATTTTTACGGCCAGCGGTCAGGGTCCTTAAAACCCGAGCCATAGACTTTTTACGGCTCAGGTTTTAACTTGCTGCCCGCGCGATCGGGCAGCTGAATGTCGGGTCTCCGGCTGTCAGTGACTGCCGGGGACCCTGGTTGAGAGGATAGAAGCAGCTTTAGCTGCTTCTGTTTTCTCCGATGTCTTTTTACACAGCGCTCAATGAACGCTGTGTATATGAATAGAGACAGCAGCAGCGGCGCGGTCTCTATTCCTCCCGGTGATCATGTGACTGGTCACATGATTGCCGGGTGCCGTTAGTGACAGACTGCTGCTGGGTCTTACTAGACCCAGCACAGCCCTATTAGTGACAATCGTCACTATGAGAGGGCTGATTTCCCCTGTAACTGGGGCTGTTGTGCAGCCCCAGTTACAGTGGAAAACCATGGTGTAAAAGAAAGAAAAAAAATATATAAAGTTCCCCAAAGGTCTTTTTTGTCCTTTGAGGCACAGACCATAGTAATAAAAAAATAATAAAGTAAAGTACAAAAATTTTTAAAATACACAAAATACCCACCCCAAAAAAAAACGTTCCCACCCCCGCCAATCATTGTTGTAACGCTAGCGCTGACCCAATTACCCTAATATAGACATGTAATATATTAAAATTTACGGTAGACGATGACGATCACAAATAAAAGGTCTATTTTAGGGTAAAACTATGTTATTACCAAAAAAAATAGCTGAAACGTAAAAAAGCTTATTTTTTTACTATTATTTTCAAACTTTATGAATAAAAATTCTAAAATAGCAAAAAAGGATGTGTATAAAAAGGATAAAAAATGAAACCTGCATTGTCTACGGAAAAAACGTCGCAAAAATCACGTCGTTAGCCCAACAAATAAAAAAGTTATAGCCATTTAACTAGCACGTGCTAAAAATGGCTAAACTATGTCTGGTCCTGAAGGCGCAAAATAGCCCGGTCCTGAACTGGTTAATACTATTAACTCCAGCAGTAGTCACTGTCCCGGGTGCTGAAAGAGTTACTGCCGATCAGTTATCCCCTGACGTCGCCTAGCCAGTGCCGTTTTTACGGCCTGAAATAGGACATGTTCTATATTTTTCAACGGCACGGGCACCTTCCCGTAAGCATACGGGAAGGTACCCGTGGCCAATAGAAGTCTATGGGCCTGTAATTACGGGACGTAATTACGGGCGTTTTTTTACGTTCGTGTGCATGAGGCCTAAGCCTTGGTTTATAGGCCTTGAAATATGTCTCAATATATTTTACATTGCACAGGAACCTGACTTTTAATTAGGTTTACACTTGTGTTCAGTAAATAAAATGCGATTTCAATTAGAAAAGATTTTATAAGCCCAGAGGGTATAGAAAAAAAACAATTCAGACTTGTAATAAAGAAATCTGCTTATTCTACATATCCTGGGAAACTAGCAATGCTTGCTGAGTGTATTGCAGGCAAGAACAAATTACCACCAAAAAACACCTTTCAGAACTAATAATTTCTAAGTAATCTGTATCATGCAGCTTGTAAAAAAAATAAATTAAATAAAATAAAAAAAAGGCAGTCAATATAAATGTTCTGACCTGTCTTGGGCTTGCACGGACATATCTTGACTTTTTTTCACTTGCTAAATTAATTGACCATCAGATTTTTTGTTTCTTGCTGCAATCTCTTAAAATCTACGTGTATAGGTTAAAGGGGGTTGTTTCAGAAAAGAGCTTTATTCTAATTCCTTACTACCCCTTTAAGATGGCCATACACATGACATTTTTTGGGGAACCACCAAAAATCTAATGTGTATGGGCACAACCCAAGAGTTCTTGACATCTCTCACGTACTTACCAGCATTTAAAATCACAAATTGTGGGACATTTTTAAACCCTACTAAAGAAATCACTCAAAACGGCCCAGAACCACCTCCCTTAAGGCAAATTGGCATAAGCTCCAACTTTTTATTTTTATTTTTTAAGTCTGGTCTGCTTAACAGTCACGTGAATATCAGCACTATTGACAATTATTAGAATCATTGAGAAATTAAGGACTGTGCATGTTGGATTTTAATCTACTTTAAACTGGCCTCTGGCCTCCATTCCCTATGGTGGTAAATGGCACAATATCTGGCAGCTGCCTCTTCCCCTTTCCCAAATGAAATAAACATTCATATTGGGCGTGTTCAGGGGGAGTCAGTTAACAGCTATAGAATGTGAGCAGCCAATTTTAAATAATCTTTGTAGAAGGCCTTATTCACACGATCGTACTTCTCATCCGTGTACTATCCATTTTTTTCAATGAAACGTGTGTCTGTTGGGAGAAACTCGCAGCATGCCCTATTCTGGTCTTATTTTGTGAACCAGACGAGCCCATTAAAGTCTATAAGTGCGTTAAAAAAACGGACAGGACATAGACGACATCTGTGTGCTGTCCATTTTTCATAGAGGGGATTAAAATAACGCATTAAAAAAGAAAACAAACCAAGTGCTTGCAGAGGAAAATATGGACGAGAAAAACGGATGACACAAATACCACACAGACGCAATACGGACATTCATATGGATAAAAAAAAAGTCATTTTTTGCAAACTTTTTTGGAATTAGTTATTAGTACCCAGCTATATTGGAAAAAATACCTTGTTTTATGACAAAATCAGTTTAAGAAGAGAAGCTGATGGATTGACCCCAATAGCTTTGAAAGGCCTTGGGGCAGTTATTGATGTGGCAAGAAACAGCACCTTATCAGCATTGGATTAGAACAAGATAATTACAATTAAACTTATTATAATCATATTTTGAACTGTAAGAAGCACCTTTTGATATTCCAAATGTCAGATGTATACACATGAGTACAGGATGTAAACGCTATTCACCTTCACGTCGACCCTTTGTCACCTGTCTCAAGGGGTGTGAAAGTGCACAAAAGACCCTTTTATTGCCTTCAACTAATATTGTTAGATATCACAAAAGCTGCTGGCAATCTAAATTTCATTTTTACAAAAATCGAAACATGACAGCGGATTTCCTGGCCGGTAACGAGCACCGATCATCGATATAGCACGTCGATCAGCGCTTGTATAGCTCCATTAAATATATCAATGGTTGAAACGTACGGGGACGAAAAATAGTTAATATGACAGTTCATCCGCATACATTTTGTTTCTTGTCGGAAGCACATCCAGTTTACATGGGGGAGATGTGTTGCCGACCAGAGACAATTTTATTTGTGTTGATTAATAAATTGTTAACAAATTCAATAGCCATTTGACTTTGTCACATTTAAAATAAAAGGAGTACAAGAAGACAAAAGTTGGTGACCTAAAAACAAAACCCTGCTGGCCAATCAGGGCCCGGGACTATGATGTAAGTGGGGGTCCATATGTAAAGGATCAACAGTAATAACAACCGAGGTTAAGCTTGGACTAATGGGGATGGTGCTCAGGTCACGCCTGTAGTGCAGCCAATAGCACTGTCAAAAAGGTGCGTAAGCAGTTGGGAATGCATAGGCCCTCCAAGGTTCCCAAGTTTTCTCAAAAGATTTAAAAGGTATACCACGACAAAGGCCGGTAGCTTCTAGGTAATCACACAGTAATTAATTTGCCGCCTAACTTCAGAGAAGTCAAGAGTTTGCTGCTTCCAAGCTCTCACTATGGTCGGTTTGGTGGCAAGAAAGAAATGTATACATTTTTACTTTGCGCGAGACACCACTTCAGAAACCCATGGTAGGCACTCTTCTATAAGTCTATTGGTTAGGTTAAAACTGGTAACGGGGTGGATTAGATGGTAGAGTCATATCCAGAGCCTGCTGGCTTTTGGGCAGGTCAACCAAGTGTGAAGCCCATCTGCAGGGAAGGCACAACCTCGAATGCAAGTTGGGGGGTAAACCGGGACAGCATTTTATTTATAATACCTAATGTTCTCCGACATCTTTATCTTTCAATGTGGCTCTTGAGCCACCTAAAGATTGGAGATCCCTGCCTTAAATTCATAAAACTGCACCGAGACACTTTCAGTCATCCTAAGCAAAAGTCAAATTGGTTTTGGGCGCTCCAAGTTGGTCATAGCGACTACATTACATTTTTTCATGGAGGCTTTCAAGTATGCAGATTAAACAAACACAATGAGAAGCTTCTTTACAAGAGTCTAGCGTCAGAATCCTTTGCTGACTGCACTTTATGTCAGTGGCAATTTACAAGCTCCTGAATCATCACTCCATGAATCATTCCAACCATTTCATTAGGTTTAGTTCCTCTGTTCTTACTGTAATTACAGCTTACTGTTATATCCTAACTACTGTTCTATTTAGGGAAAATTCAGAAAAATTGATCTGCTAAATTTGGTGTTGCAAACCTAAAATCACTGGAATACCGAAGCAGGACCTAACATCCGATAAGTGCCTGCAGTGTGCAGTGTTCATTTTATTGACCCAATCCTATTTGTGGGATCATCACCAACAAATAGATGACTAAATCTGCCCTTCAGATCTCAGGTACTATTCCTACAGAGTAGTTTTGAGCCGGGTTGTAAAGCTGCAATAAAGAGCATGCCTCTTGACACATGCCTTTCAAACTTTGAGCAGTCAAAAGCATCTATCCCCAAATGTCTGAAGAACCTACGTATGCACTAAGACTTGGAAGACATGGAGCATAGGATGGCAACTATTGAGGATGGACTAGAAATGATGCACACCTGCTACTAAGGTCTCTTGCACATGACCGTTGTGCCACTCGGGCCGTTTTTGACGGCATCCGAGTGGCACCGATAGTCTTCACGGGCCCATTCACTTTAGCGGGTGAATCGGGTCCGTGAAAAATGGACGGCACACTCGGTCGTGTGCATGAGGCGTAAGAGCTTTACAAATCAAACAAGGAAAACCTGGAGACCCGGGCATGCAGAAATGAAAATCTTCCCACACTGATAAAAAACTCATGTAGGCCAAGATCACCGCAAAGGTCAGGGAGAAGCTATCGAATGGACTCGCACCATTGAGAGGGGAATGATGTGTCCTATCACGGTCTATATTTTGATCTTGCATGACAAAGAAATATTGCTTAGGGTGTACTGAAATATGCCAAAAGTGTCACAAGCCGTCCTCGTCACATTATTTTGCTTGAATAATAAGTGTAAGCCATCGAGCGTAGCACATAGCTTGGGATCTAGGACATCTAGAAAATACTACACCACACTGCAGATTTGTGGTATTCTATACCTCAAACTTCAGTCTCCTTTCAAATCAATATATTGTGAAGTCTACAATGCATATTTTGATGATGTAAAAGAAATAACAGCAAGCGCGCAAAAAAATTATTATTATTTTTTTTAGAAAAAATAAAATAAAAATAAAACGGCCATTAAAATCAGCAAGAAAAACAAGGACGCACATCCTGCTACAAGTGACAACAAGCCAACCTGAACAAATCAGTAGCTGCTCGATGTAGACTGCCATTCCTCATAATTAAACTGTAATTGCCTCGAGTTCTTCAGCTTTAATGTACCATGGGCAATTAAAAGGAGATATTAGCAGAAAAGGATTTAGAGGGAGAAGCATAGTCGCTTCTTAAAATGTGCCTAAACAAAATAGTCTATCATGGATATTTTGTACCTAATCATTCAGACAAAAGCAAGCTAAAATCATCACAAATGAAACACACAATACAGAAATAACTTCAGGAAAGATTTGCCTCATATTCTGTAATTTTTAAGATGCTTCTTGTGCTTGACAAAGACCATGGAATAGTGCAAATAAACAATGTTATGAGTGGAAATACCATGGATACCAATACGGTCTGCAATTACGGACCCGCCCGGTTCTATTGGCCGCGGACACCTTTCCGCAGCGCTACAGAAAGGTGTCCATGGCGTAGAACCGTGCCGGGAAATATGGAGCATGTCCTACTTTTCAGACTTTGCGGGCCGAGCACGGCACGAAAATGCGGCGCACGGACGTCGGCGGGCTGTGATTAAAGGCACGGCCATGTGCATGAGGCCTAAGAGTATACAAAGCTATATACAATTTAAATTATATGCAAACATTAACAGGTTAATAAACAATATATTCATTTTGATAATCGGTACTCAAAAAAGGGTTTAATGGCTGATGCTTATGTGGCCCCTGGCACCAAGAATAGTCCCATAGATTCATAAACAGCAACCAGTGCTTCCTTGTTAGACTGTGTAGGGACATGTCCCTTTAGACATTGGTGAGACGGAGCACGGATTGGACAGTGTCAGACTATGTAAGGATATACCCATAACTAGTAACACCCAGTTGGTAGTTTATTCACAAACTATGAGGAGTTAAAAGAGGAACGGTACAACGCAAAGTTCTAAGAAAAGATGCTCCAGAAATGTTATTTTATGGGAAATTCAAGTATTTCCTAAACAGACCTGTCAGTAGTGCCCCTTAACCCCTTAGTGACCACTAATACGCCTTTTTACGTGATTCACTACTGGGCTTTAGGCTAGGCTGACGCCTTTTCACGTCAGCCTAGTCTAAGTCCTGCACGGGTCTCCCGTGCAGGCAGGAGCCGGGGCTCTGCTGTCTGATGACAGCTGAGCTCCTGCTCCAACGCCCGCGATCGAAGTTTACTTCGATCGCGGCCGTTTAACCCGTTAAATGCCGCCGTCAATAGCGACCGCGGCATTTAACTTTGTTTACAGAGGGAGTGCGCTCCCTCTGTCACCCATCGGCGGCCCGCGAATGCAATCGCGGGTCTCCGATGGGGTGTCATGGCAGCCGGGGGACTGATAAAAGCCCCCAGGTCTGCCCTGGACATATGCCTGTTAGGACGCGCCGGAGGCACGTCCTAACAGATTGCCTGTCAGATTTACACTGACAGGCAATAATGCTCTGGTATACGAAGCATTATAGCAGCATTATAGCAGCGATCGGAACATCGCACAGTAAAGTCCCCTAGTGGGACTAATAAAATAAGTCATCAAAGTGAAAGATTATTAATAAAAAGTACAGTAAAAAAAATAAATAAAACCATTTTTTTCCATAAAATGTGGTTTTATTTAGTAAAAGTGTAAAAAAAAAAAAAAAAGTACACATATGTGGTATCGCCGCGACCGTAATGACTCCATTAATAAAGTTAATATGTAATTTAAACCGCAAAGTGAACACCGTAAAAAAAAAAAACGCCAAAAACTATGGCGAAATTGCAATTTTTTTCCATTGCCCCCCAAAAAAGTCATAATAAAAATGAATCAATAAGTCCCATGTACCCCAAAACAGTACCATTCAAAACTACGTCTTGTCCCGCAGAAAACAAGCCCAAAAAATCACTACATTGATGGAAAAATAAAAAAATTACGGCTCTTGGAAAGCGACGATGCAAAAACAAATAATTTTAGTTCAAAAGTGTTTTTATTGTGCAAAAGTCGTAAAACATAAAAAAACCTCCACATATGTGGTATCGCCGTAATCGTACCGACCCATAGAATAAAGGTCACATGTTAATTACGTCGCACAGTGAACGGCGTCAATTTAAAAACGCATAGAACAATGGCGGAATTTCAGTTTTTTTTTATAATCCCCCCCAAAAAGGTTAATAAAAGTTAATATAAAAATTATATGTACCCAAAAATGGTGCCATTAAAAAGCACAACTAATCCCGCAAAAAACAAGTCCTCATACAGCTATGTAGACGAAAAAATAAAAACGTTATAGCTCTTTGAATGCGACTATAGAAAAACGAATAAAATAGCTTGGTCATTAAGGCCTAAAATGGGCTGGTCACTAAGGGGTTAAGTACCAAGCCTATTTTGGCATAAAAGCCTGCACAAATTTTTTTGGTCACCGCATTCAGAAAGCCAATAACTAATTTTCCGTCTACATAAATGTATAGGTTTTTGTTTTACTACTTTTGCACAAATAATTTGTTTTTACATTCCAAGAGTTATATTTTATTTTTATATTGATATAGCTGTATGAGGGCTTGTTTTTTGCTGAACGAGATGTCGTTTTTATATTTTGGTACTACCTTGGGGTACGTGCGATTTGTACAGCTCCCCTGTTGTCCAAATAGGTGCTGATCCTTGAGAAGGTCTCTTAAATAATGTATCAAAAATAATGCAACTGGCATCTTTGATTGGGAGGCAAACAGATGGGTACATTCATAAATTGACATTGTAAATATGAGGATATGAAAATATCAAATAATTTACCTTTTACACTTTCGAGCTCTTTCCTAGAAAAACAAAAAGACAAGAACATGTTACAATCACTGGTAATGAGGACTAGCAGTCTTTGCTTTTCGAAATACTTATTGCCAATTTATAAATGATAGAGGAGACTTGTCACAAAATAAAAAGGCCCTTTCCTGTACATTAAAAGGGGTTTTCCTACTAAGAACATTTATCACCTATCCGCAGGATATGCGATAAATGTACGATTGCTGGGGGCTCCCCCACCACTGAGACCTCTACCAATTTCTAGACCCAACCGCTATTCCTCCTTACTGCGCAATCGCAAGTAGGAGGATTTTGAATGAAGGGCCGGTCACGTATGTGCCCCTCCACTCCATTCAATGACTATGGGCCCAACAGAGACAGCTGAGCTGCAAAATGCTGCTGTTCGCCGAATCAAACAGTGAGCTGGACTGACGGCTCGGCTGACAGCGGCTCCTGTGTGCCTCTGACACACAATCTAACACGAAGGGTCAGTTCACGCAAAGTTTGTCGTGGATTTTGATGAGGAAACCACGTTGGAGTCGGGGCCAAAAAACGTCTGAAATTGCACGCCATTTATTAGGCATGTCTGAAATTAATGGTAGGCAGAAAAAAACCTGCGGCGCTCGTTTGAGCATTTTTCACAGTGTTTCTTTTGCCCGCAGTCCTTGCATTAGCTTCAACGGCCGTGGGTGAAAACCGCCGCGAAAAAACACCGAAAAAAAGCGCAGGCAGTTCAAAGTCTGCCTCAAAATTCCTGAACGAATTCTAAGGCCGGGTTCACAGTTTTTTGCAGGCGGAAAATCTGCCTCAAAATTCAGTTTGGAAGTTTGATGCGGATTTTCCTCTGCCTGCACGCCGATTTTCGCTGCGTTCTTCGCTGCGTTTTTCGCCCGCGACCATTGAGTGCCGCCGGCATAAAATGCCACGAAATACGCTTTCTCTGCCTCCCATTGATGTCAATGGGAGGTCAGAGGTGTAATCGCGCGAAGATAGGGCATGACCCTTCTTTCTCCCGCGAGCCCGTTTTACTGCTCGCGGGAGAAAACCGCCCCCGCCTCCCATTGAAATCAATGGGAGGCCTTTTCGGCCGTTTTTTGCGGAGCGGTTTCCGCGTAAAAAAACTTGTCAAAAAACTCAGTGTGAACAAACCCCAAGACAGATTTTTTTCTGCCTGCAAAAACTGTGTGAACAGGGCCGAATACTGATCAGATGTAAGTGAATTAATTTCGATTTGATCAGTATTAGGTGAAATATTCAAGCACACATTTGTAGTGGGGGAGCAGGGAGAAAAGGTTTTTCTGCCTGGTTTTGTTTCTCTGTAAGGGAGGGGTGGAAAGGGGGGGGGCCTGCAGGTGACAGTAGAAATAAAAAACCACAACCTGTTACAGGGGGGTGGGAGGACAGACAGGAATATTTAGTCAGGTGATCACCATATTACCTATCAGAGTGTATACGTGCTCTCGCTAAAAATGTTGGTCTATTTTGTGTAGACATGTGCATGTAGACATAGGCATAAGCGATGTGTGAACTCTGCTTATATTGCACATTTATTACTATGAGAGGTTGTGAGTCTGTGAAAATTGTCATGGCAACAAAAGGGTTAAGCAGGATTTTGCCAATCTCATAAAGTGATGGCCAAGATTTGCAATCACTTTCTTAGGCCCCATGCACACAACCGTAGTTTTCGGATGAAATTGTCGACACATTAATTTCCATTGGCAACGGACACCTTTCCATATATTTACAGCTGTCTGTCCGTGCCGTAGAAATAACCCGCAAAACATAGAAGTCTATGGGCGCTTCCCACAATTGCGGACGGCTATGAACGTGTATCCGTAGCTGTCAGATATGTATTTGCGGACAGTAAAAACCCTTACGGTCGTGTGCATGAGGCCTAATTGGTGGGACTCCAACCCTTACATACCGAACAGGAGAATAAAGAAACCACAGCACTGTGCACAGCCAGATTTACTTGACCAGAAGTGCTGTTGGTCAGAGAAAAAAAATCTGAAGGGGCTGCAGTACTAAACCAGTGCTGCGACCCCTTCATTTTCAGGATCGGCAGTTGGACCCCCACAGATCAGAAAGTGATGATTCATCCTAGCAATATGCCATCACTTTATAAGAAAAACCCCTTTAACTTGACTTACTAATGTATGATCAGTTTTAAGTTTTGTGTGGAAGTCCTCTTTAAAAGTAGTACATTGGGGCACACTGAAATCAATGCTAATTTATTGATTTCAATGGACATCGGTGGGTCCTTAATAAATGAGTGATCCCTGTGTATTACCGGAACATGCCTTTGTAGGCCATATACAAAAGGGTTAGTCTAAACTAGACAACTCCTTTAAATGATAAGAACTTGCGAACACCACTTAAAATTTATGCATTTAGCCCTTTCAGACCCATTGCCGGTAGATTCAGAAGACCAAGAACACAGGCATGTAGTCTTCATAGTAAAGCATTAGAATGGCTGGTACTGACGAATACAGGAATTTTCAGTTTGGCACAAATTGTAAAATTTTTGCCCATTTAGGACTGCCTAAAATGTTAGCGCTGAGATGTGGGAGTGTCTAGGAGCAACAACATCTCAGTCCGTGAAGCGGTAGGCGGACAAGTGTATGCTCATGTAAGCACAATGCCTCTTCGGAGCTTTACTAAATGGGTTTCTGTGGCCAAGTAGCCAGACAATGCTTGCACAAAGCAAAGAATAAGTTAAATGGTCTAGCGCCCACCACCACCGGACTATCGAGCTCTAAAAATTTGTTCTCTGTATCAATAAATCACATTCCATCCAGGAGTCTGACAGGTGAATCTGGTTTAGGTAGAAGCCAAGAGAAACCTAGGCGAAGGAGGAATAATGATCGGAGACTAAATAGAAGGGTTGGGGCTGGATCCCTTATTTCACGTGGAGAGAAAGTTTAACAATACAAAGTCTTACAATAACATTCTAGAGAACTGTGCACTTCAAACTATGTTGCAAAACTTTGGGAATTAGGGTATTGTCACGCTGATAAAAAAGAAAAAGGCCCTTGGCTTAGTTTACACCAATTTTTTGCAACAAAATTTTAGCGCAATTTAAGCCATGCCCATTTACGCCATGCCCCCTTTCCGGTAGACCATGCCCCTATCATCTAAGGTGCAAAAAGTGTCTAAAAACCAGTTAATAATGTGGCACACGGCACGTGCACCAAAATTCTTAATTTAAATAGTAAATCTGTTCCACTGTGTCCTGCTGTTGGGACCCCCAGTGAACTCCTATAATCTTTGGGTGAACAAGGCAGCAAGCGTTCACTTTCCCTGCAACGCCACCAAAAGGTAAATAAAGCATTGAACAGTTCTTATTTAAGTCAATACAGTATCCATGTAATGCACAGATACGTCCACCAAAGCAATGGACACTGTAGCCACTCTCCAGTATGACTTAGGGATGAGGGGCCTGTACGGGGCGGGGACCCCCTCCCTATAGGTAAAATGTTTTTTTTCTAAACCAGACAACCCCTTTAATTTAATTAAAGCTTGAGGAGATTATTCGCCAAAACATATGATGCCAATTTGGTAAATGTTTATTTTTATCAATGTTCGAAATTAAATTGTAGTGTTTTGTTTTTTTTAATGAAGGAAACTATTACAATCCATTGCTAGAGGCAGAGAAACGCATCCAAAGAAGGGGGAAAAAAATAAAAGGAAATCACATGATTTAGGGATTATCTGGCATTTTTCACTTGCAGAACAAAGAAATGACAAAGCGCACTGGAAAGTGGAATTCTCTCACTTCCTGCCCCTCTGCAGCCTTATTGTAGCACTTCTAATCCTGTCCACAAAGCCCCAGTGTTCTGTATGCAGTCTAAATTTATCATAATTTAAAAGCATCTCAATCTCGTCTCGCAGGTCAGGACAAAATTAGTAGGTAAAAGCCCGGTTGGGGGAGGTTCAACACTTAAGAATGTCTCTGTACTCGCGTTTTATTGCATTGAAGGCACCCATTAGTAAAACAATGTGGACACGTTCATTTTTCCCATGGTGGCTGCTATTCTCCATATACTTTTACATTTGTACAAGGAAACAAGTGAACTTCACCGTGGAGAAAATTGAATGAAAAAAAAATGCAATGAAAAAAATACATGTATTCTTCAAATGCAACAAAAGTTTGGGGTGATGCACATTACGGTATGACAGATATGTTATGTACACAAAGTTATGCGTTAATTCTCCTGAGTAAGACATTAGATTAATCATTTGTATTATCTTTATTTATAAAGTGGTTGGTTACTGAAAGTGGAAGCTGTTGGCGGCCATAGGGACCCCCCCCCCCCCGTGACGTTTATATGCATACAGTACAAGGTTCTCTTCAAAGAACTACAGCTTTACAGGAAATGTCAAAACAATCCTGCTTTTTTTTTATTTTTATCCCAATTGGTCCAAAATCCTGTCCCGATTAATTTCTTAATATATGTCTAAAGCAGTCGAAGTTCAGCTTTTCTGATACAGATCCCCTGCAGGAATGTTATAGTGTGTTTATGCGACTGCACATAGCGATCGATATAGCTCTATCGCTATCTGCAGTGTAAATGAATGGAGAGAAGTGTATGACGCTGATTAGTCACTGATTGGTCAGCGTCATACACTCCTCTGTACAACGCCCACTTGGCCATATAGTAAAACACGCCCAGTTGTCCATTTAGAAACTCATTAGCATAAAGCTAATATAGGTCATAACTCCGTCAAAAATGATCGTTTTTCTAAATCAAAAACACTGCTATATTCTACATTACAGCGCCGATCACATCATGTACCATATAGGGAACTTATAATGTGGTGACAGAGCCTCTTTAAGGCTAGTATAACACAGCGTTTTGCTGCATTTTCATTTGTATTTTTGTGGCACATTTTTTGTGCAGCCAGACGTTCAATTAAAGTCTATAGTAAAATATAAAATACATACACTGAGATTTTGCTTGTGACGTTTTTGTTGTATTTTTGTGGTCAGTGGCATTTTTTTTTCAAATGCAGCATTAAAGAAAGAATTAACTAAATGGAAAACGCCACCAAGAACGCCATAAAAAACGCTGGTGTTTTAAAAAGCATTTTTATATTAGGCTATTAATGCCAGAAAAAAATGTGTGTGAAAGGAAGCCTAAATGTTAACGTTCTGGCTGCTTACAGGCACCGCTAAGGGGAGCTTACTACCTCACTGCATACTATTTATACATTGAAGTGTATGCAGTAAGTTCTTAATCTCTTCTTTATGGTTATGCAGCCAATTTGGATCTCAGTGTAAGAAAAACACAATGATAAAACTAAAAAACAAAACACCACCTTGTATTGAAAGGAAGACATTCATCTTTGTTAGCAAATACACAGACAATCTCATATCTATGGCGACATCTATCATCACAGGAAACAAGGATCAAAATGTTTGGCTGTCATAATGATGTCATGGAATTCCATAGCAACCACCTGATTGCTGAAGCAATTGCTTCTATGGTTGGTGCTTATGTCAACTCCCTTACACACAACGGGGATCAAGCAGACTATGTAACATTCTGATCCAGCTGACACACACTGACGAGCTTAATCCATTTTAGCATTGGAGTGTAGGAGAAACTCATGCACGCATTTAGTAGCATTAAAGAGGCTCTGTCACCAGATTCTGAAATCCCTATCTCCTATTGCATGTGATCGGCGCTGCAATGTAGATAACCCTAAAGTTTTTTGTTTTTTTTAAAAAAACTTTCATTTTTGGCCAAGTTATGAGCTATTTTATATATATGAAAATGAGGTTTGACATGGAAAACTGGGCGTGTTTTTTTCCGTATGTCCAACTGGGCGTGTATTGTGTTTTTAACTGGGCGTGTTTACGTGTATGACGCTGACCAATCAGTGACCAGTCAGCGTCATGCACTCCTCTCCATTCATTTACACAGCAGCATCACGTTCTTATTAGAACGATGTGCAGCCACATACACAAGTGTCCTGATAATGAATACACATGACCATCCAGCCTGGACGTCATGTGTATTCAGAATCCTGACACTTCTGAATCTTTTCTGTGAGATTCCAGCAAGCCACGGGTAATCTCGCGAGATTACGAGGTAAACGAGATTTTGTTTCCCTTGCTGGAAATCTCATAGAAAAGATTCAAAAGTGTCAGGATTCTGAATACACATGACGTCCAGGCTGGATTTCATGTATATTCATTATCAGGACACTTGTGTATGTGGCTGCACATCGTTCTAGTAAGAACACTATGTGCTGTGTAAATGAATGGAGAGGAGTGTAGACGCTGACTGGTCACTGATTGGTCAGCGTCATACACGTAAACACGCCCAGTTAAAAACACAATACACGCCCAGTTGGACATACGAAAAAAAACCTGCCCAGTTGGACATTCGACAAAAAACACGCCCAGTTGTCCATTTCAAAGCTCATTTGCATATATATATAAAATAGCTCATAACTTTGCCAAAAATGAACGTTTAAAAAAAACAAAAAACTTTACTGTTATCTACATTGCAGCGCCGATCACATGCAATAGGGATTTGAGAATCTGGTGACAGAGCCTCTTTAAAGGCACAGTCTGCGGTCTACCGCCAAAGTCTCTAAATCTATTTTTGAAATGTGTTATTTTCGAGGATGTTTACAGAGAAAGTAGCCAGAAAAAAAATAATGTTCATGAAAGCAAATGGGGGGGGGGGGGGGGGGGGGAAAGACAAAAACTAAAAAATTAGCAGCCACTAACCCAGATCACCGCAGAATAAAGCCCCCTTACAGTCTATAAACAATGTATCACTATAATGCAGTACAAACTAATAGTACAGTAGTAAGTAACATCACAGGGCAAACAATCTCCATATCACCAATATATGAGCATTGGGGGAAGGTCCAGAGTCCCCCCACATGTAACGCCACGAACGTGGCTTCCTCAGGGATATTAGTTTAGTTTCTGCTAAGTATCCTATATATAGCTGCAGTCGTCCGTGTCAATAAATATTTACAAAACACCAGTGGAATAAATTACATTGTGGGGGAGCCTGTCCCGAGATAATACGACATTCTATTCTGGTCTTCATCAAAAAAAAAAAAGATACACTCCTTCAACAGGCTAAACGTATCAATATCCCTAAAAGTTTCAGTAGCGCATGTGCAAACAGCCGCATGTTAATAGGTTGGGCAGGATGTCATAAGTGCAGGTACAGTTTAATTTCCCCTGTGGTGGCACTGCACGGATAGTCAACAATTACTGCCAGGTCTCCTCACATATTACAGCTGATGGCTTGGGGTCCCAGCAGGGGGACACTTTGTGATCAGTTTATTGTCAAGAGAATCTTCCAACAGGTAGAGATTGTCCAAAGTGGATAAACCCACAATATTTTATTCCCTGGCGGTCAGGGTAAAAGAAGAGGTTAATAACTGGTGGCTTTCTAACCTTCCCCCACTCCAGTAATGTGTGGCACCCTGCCTTGGAGAAGAAGCTGAATGCAACATGCGCATCGCATTTATCTTCCGTTCCTGCCCTGATCATACAGATAAGTACAGGACAGAGAAAACAGATGCTCACTTCTATCTCTGATTAGGCAGAGCGCATTATGATCATTAAAGAAACGTTCAGGAGGGTCTGGCGCTGCCAAGCCACATGCCTCTAAACTAGAAGACTGAATGTTTAGTAAAAAAAAGGGTCATAAAATTAGAAAAATACAGTATATTTATTTAACTACTAGATACATTCGTGTAAGGGTCACACTAACGCCCCTTTCACACTGCGTTTTTGCTACACATTTGACATACGCGCCAAAAACCACCCAGCGCATACATCAAACATATCCATAGGCTCCTATTATAACTGCGACTATTATAAAAAAAAATAAAAAAAAAATAAAAAAGGCGTTCTTTTGGGCTCCGTTGGCCGGTATACGCCGGCTATACTTTTTTTTGCTGAATAGTATAGAGTAGTAGACTACACTATTCTATGCAGATGTATCCATTGGTTTTTAGAACATGGTAGCCTATAGCTGACAGATGCCACTGACAAATAAGGTCATGGGCTTTTCAATAGCTGATCATGACATATCCGTTAAACGGATGCCATTATAGTTTATAGATGACAGATCAGTAAAACGTATGCCTGACAGAGGCATCCAACACCCAGGGACTATAATGATATCCCTTTAACGAATATATCATAAAAAGCGTCAAACATTCATGATGTATCTGTTAAAACGGTTACCATTATATTGTATGGTGACGAATGCCACTGTTACGCATCTGTCACAGCCTCCGTTTAACATATAAGTTGGGAGCTTTTCCCAGCACATAGGTCAAACAGACTATAAAACGCAGCGTGAAAGCTGCCCAGCTACGCTACATGAACACTTTAGTTTCTATGTGCATAATACGGACACCAACCTTTTCTTTTTTTTGTAGTTTTCTAGCTGTATGTACTGCATGTGCTGGAACCGCTGAAATTCACATTGCTCACATAGTTCCTCCAAGTCTGCCAAGCGTTTCTCAACGTCTTCAAAACTTCCTTCCAGCATAACTGATCAGTGAACAAAAAAACACTATTATAGCAAAAGGTAGAAACAATACTTTGTAAAACTTAAAAAAAAAAAAATATATAAATATTTTTTTTTAGGCGTCATGATTTAATGTCACAGAACCTCACCGCAATGTGGTTTCTGATAGTTATGGAAGTAAGCGAGTTTAATATTTAATTGTTATTAATTTTGAGACATGGGATGAAGGGATTCGGCAAAGACTGGCATGACTCCTAATGGCTTCATCAACACTTTCTGCACTCCACAAATTTTGGACAGGCATATAACCCAATACTGAAATTTGATGGAATAGAAATGGTCTAATTTTTAGCACTACCTCTATGGGGTTAACAGTTGAACAGTTCACAGTATAGGGGTTTGTACGACTGGTACATAAAGCCGGCTCTTTACAGATCAGCATGCCATCTAAAAAGAGCCAAAGGAATACAAATGATTCTGTGTTTTCTTCAACACAAGGGGCTGGAAAAACGGCAGAAGAAATTCAACTGTTTATCTCTTCAACCGAAAACAGAAATGTGTGCGGTGTCATCTTAGCCCGGCTTACCACAGCAATTTACAGATTCTAAAATCCCTGCTAGGGAGAATATCCAGAGAAATGACAGCTCTGCAATATTTAGGATTATACAGCAGGCATGGCTGCCCAAAGAATTACTCTTCTTCTACTTGAAGGCAAATAAATATAAAGCAGGATGTGCAAACATTGCCGGATCATGTGCAGCCAATGTCCCAACACATCAAAATACCAATATACATAGAAAAAACAGAAATAATGCAGCTTGCTTTCCATTTATTACTGTCTTTTCACATTGGGAACAGCTCCCTTAGAACACGGATTCATAACCAATAAGTCAGAATACATTTTGTTTTCGGGTGGATGTCAGAAGAAATGACGTATGATATAAAAGAGCGTAGACATGGCAGCCGTATAAATAACATCTTGTTTTTCACCGGAATTTTAGAGCAAGAGAATGGCTTTCCTTTGACTCCTGCAACACAGGACAGGATCTTCTGATCAGAAGATGAAAGGCAACGGACAATATTGCAATCTACTGGATTACCCATTAGACTCACTCCTGACCTTATGCCCCTGCTGTTTACCCACAAGCTTCATAGTTTTCACTGGGAAGAAGCTGGACAACACACATCTAAATATTGGACATGATGTATATAGAATACGGATTCTGGAGTCTTGCAACGGGGATAAACATAAATAAAAGCAATTAAATGACAAAGCTTTAGGGTGATTTCACAGTTTTTTGAAGAAATGCCACTGCAGCTTTTGATGCAGTTTTTTGAACCAACGTAAGAAGTGGATCCAGCGGGAAGGAGTGCTTCCTTTATATTTCCCATTTGTTTTGAATCCATTTCTGGCTTTGGCTCAAAAAATTGCATGAAAGACTGCCACAAAAATGTTAGCGTTTTTCCAAAAAGCGCTGTATGTGAAACCACCCATAATTATGTGAATGTCATTTTGAATTCGGCTACATTCACAGAAAAACCGGCCATTAAAAACAGAACAACGGTCAGTTTTTCATGGCCATTTTGCATCAGTGCGTCTCCAAATTTTCATCCCTTTCCAGTCCATCTGTCCGTTTTTAATGGCAGTTTGACATTCGTTTTGCATGGCTGTTAAAAAGCCTGACCAATGAAATTCATCATTTTTTTTTTTTGTCCAAACCCCCTGAAAACACCCGAAGGAACGTCACATGTTCACCTTGACAATATTTACAGCCTCCCTGTAGAGGATGCCACACAGCCCCTCCCCCCTGTAGAGGATGCCACACAGCCCCCCCCCCCTGTAGAGGATGCCACACAGCCCCCCCCCCGTAGAGGATGCCACACAGCCCCCCCCCCGTAGAGGATGCCACACAGCCCCCCCCCCCGTAGAGGATGCCACACAGCCCCCCCCCCGTAGAGGATGCCACACAGCCCCCCCCCCCGTAGAGGATGCCACACAGCCCCCCCCCCCCGTAGAGGATGCCACACAGCCCCCCCCCCCTGTAGAGGATGCCACACAGCCCCCCCCCCCCTGTAGAGGATGCCACACAGCCCCCCCCCTGTAGAGGATGCCACACAGCCCCCCCCCCCTGTAGAGGATGCCACACCGCCCCCCCCCCCTGTAGAGGATGCCACACAGCCCCCCCGCCCCCTGTAGAGGATGCCACACAGCTCCACACACACTGTAGAGGATGCCACACAGCCCCCCCCCTGTAGAGGATGCCACACAGCTCCACACACACACACCGATGCGGCGCCGTCTTCTTCACGTGTGGTCTCTCGTCTACACAGGATCTGCGAAGGCGGCTCGATGACGTCATTAGGTTGCGTACGTAGAACCCGTGAAGACTAGAGACCACACCTAAAGAAGACGGCGCTGCATTGGTGAGTGTGTAGAGCATTCAGCGTCATCGCACCGCCGATAGCCAGCAAGGGAACCTTACCTCTTTAATGCCCATGTCACTGATCTGTTTTTAACGGTTGTACATGTATTGACGACTGTTAAAAACGGATCCATCTCATGTTCTATTTTTCGACGGCCAATATTTACAGAGCGTTAAAAAAAGGCTGTGTGAATACACCCATAATACATCACTGTTCAAAAAACAGCTGTCGCGCGGCCGTTTTTCGTGTGAATGTAGCCATAAATTCATTGTTTTTTTTTTTAAAAAAGGTAAACTTAGGGGTCAGTCTTTTATGCAGGTAGAAAAAAACAAAACATGCCTCAAAATTCATTCAGAAATTCTGAGTCAGATTTTGATCTGCCAGAACTTTTTTTTACGTGTTTCTCGCAGTGTTTTTTTTTGCCTGTGGCTGTTGAATCTAAGGCTACTTTTACACGACAATGAAAACAAATGGCCATTAAAAACTGATTAACTGTCAATGGCCGTTTGTCATCCGTTTTTCATGGCCGTTAAAAAAAAAAAAAAATCCTGATGGATTTAACTTGTCAGGGTTTTTTTGTCCAAACCCCCTGAAAACACCACAGTGCCCATGTAGCTAGTGCTGCAATGCTCCCATAGATAATGCCACAGTGCCCACTGTAGATAGTGCCCACATAGTGCCACAGTGATCACTGGCACACCCGTAGATAGAGGCACTGTAGCTCCCTGTAGGCCCGGAATCCCTCTGGCTGGGGATTTCACTCCTAGAGGGAGCCCCTGATGTCTCTGTCCACATATGGACAGTGACACCAGGGGCTTCTCCAGTAGCCGAATCCCCTGATCAGAGCGTCGGCCGGGGATTCCGCTCTGGCAGGAGATTCCAGAGGTAGCCACTGAAGTCACTGTCCATATATGGACAGCAACGCCAGGGGCTTCTCCAGTAGCGGAATCCCCTGGCCAGAGTGTCTGCCAGGGATTCCGCTCCTTCAAGGAGCTACAGCGGTGCTATCTGGAGGAGGGAGGGGGGCGGGGGAGTGCCGCTACCTACAGGGGGTGGACGGGTCAGAGGGAGACAGGAGTCCCCAGCCAGAGATCTTGCGATGCTCTGGCCAGAGACTCCACAGTTGAAAGCCCGATATCACTGTTCATATATGGATAGTAATGTCAAGGGCTTCCACGGGCTCAGCGCTCAAAAAGTAGCCCTGGGTGCGGGAATCCTCGGCAGGATCAGTTTTTAACGGCCATTACAAGGAGTGATTCATAAAAAACAGCCGGTAAAAACAGATCCATTGACTTCTATGGGAGCCGTGGGGCCGTCAAAACGGCCGTATTTCACGATCGTTGAATGTAGCCTAATGCAAGGACCGTGGGCAAAAAAAACAAAACACTCAAAAGAGCTCTGCAGCTTTTTTCTGCCTCCCATGAATTTCAATTGGAGGTTAGAGGCAGAAACCACTGGAAGAAAGAACATACCGCCTTTTTTCTCCCACGAGCGGCCTATAGACGTTCAGAAAATAAAATGCCTCCGCCTCCCATTGAAATCTGCATGTGGAGTAGCCTGTTAACTTCTGTATTCTTAGAGGACGAAACACGAACATTCACAAGTAACTATTTTGAGTAAGATACACGGATAAAATTCAGGAGGATCAGCGTAAATTATATGTAAAGAAAACACCTCTCACATAGTGTAAAATATTCTAAATAAAACATTCTAACCGATTGGTCTAAATACAAAGAAAATACAATTTTGGTGAAAGATGCTTTTCAAAAGGCAACTAGCTTGTATACTAATTTGTAGCAATAGAAACTTATGAAACTTATTTCTAGAAAGTTACATACCAAGTTTATCTGTCACGGACTCAAGATCTGAAAGAAATACGGGTACGTTAAGCAACTGCTCCTGTAGTTCCACCAAGCCGCTTCTCTTCTTCTCCCAGTGAGCAGACAGCATCACCACCTCACTGTCAACTAGCTGCAAACATGAGAAAATGACCACAAACATTACAAATTTTGGAAACGATAAATCAAAAGTTCAATATTCCATAGAGAAGAAAACAAAAAAAGATAAAACTTGATTTGCCACATGTTACATCTGGTATGTAATGATAGAGCAAGATATACTGAACAGCATGATAAGTAATGTTGTCAGCGTACATGATGACCTCTAGTGGCGGAATTAATGTAGTGGTCAATTACATATGAATATATAGTTAGCCATAAATAAAAAAAAACAACAATTTTCCAGACCAGCACATGCAAGACATACACACTTAGCATCCCCATAAATAACATTTTCTCCTAAAATCAATGGACTCCCCCCTTTATTAAGTTAAAACTTTTATTCAGCCACCCTATATAGAATTCCTATATATTTGGTTTCAGGAAGACAGAGAGCATCAATACGGCTGCCATTAAGGCTGCACACAGGATGTCATTTAGCTTTCTGTCTAGTTACAGGAGGAAACGGGAGCAGGAACTGTATAGCTGCATAACTAGGAAGGATTTACCATTCAAAAGTCCTAGAAAGTTAGTTGACAACACATGTGGAGGCTGTAGTTGAAACATTTTTTGCTAACCAGCTTTTCCAAAAATAAATATAACCAAGAAGCGGCTAAAAATAAATTTTAAAACAAGAAAGAGGAGAAATTCAGCAATGCAAATATAGATCATCATCAGTACGAGTTATTTTGCACATTCCTATGTAACCATGAGGCGATTGTATGGACACAGCAGCTGGGCCTAGGTGATCACCAACCGCACTCCAGTAGTAACTGCCAGGATAAGAGAAATCTCTGACCTGTCATTCAACCCCTTGAAGCCATTTATGGCACATCCAGAGCTCAGTTGTTTCTGTAACTTTTAGACTTCAAAAGGAGAGAACCAACAACATGCTCTGACACATCTAGAATTGGTTCCCTCCTATATGTGGCACTCTCGGCTTGCCAATACTAGGGGGCACCCAGAGATGGAGGGGGGGGGGGGGGTGTTACACACTCACTGATAAAAATTCTACTAGATCTATCAAAGCTACCATCACTGGCTGCAAAGAAAGCGATACCGAATACATAGCATAAACGTTCTGCCGTATAAATATACTATTATAAATTATTTGAGAAATTAAATAAAAAAAATCATACAAGAGTACTGGGGTAAGCATACCAGGACTCCAGCTGCTGCTTTATCCTAGAAGCTGGCGTTCTCTCTCTCTCTATATATATATATATATATATATATATATATATATATATATATATATATATAAACTGGTGCCACCTCTTCACAAGGCAGAACATATCATACCAACGCGTTTCATGTCCCACACACTGGCAATATTTACCTCTCCACCTTTAGCACATTCTTTTGCGCCTTTATGTAGAATAGCCCAGGAGTCTTCATACCTATACGAGAAAATCTAAATGAAAATCACTGAAATACATGAAGAATGTCCACAATGAAATGTAAGCTCTACTGTTAAGACTTCAACTTCTGTAACAAACAAAACGAATGAACACTGTCATAGAATCTTCATAAAGAGCAGAATAACTCTGGTTTAGGACATCAGACTGTTGACATTTTCTCTCAAGGACAGTAGACAAGGCCCGGAAAACCACACTTTTATACAAAGGTACAAAGTAATTATTGCCTCATTTGAGCCGGAAAACATGATCATCATTTATCAAATTGAACTCAAAGAAGGTGGTCTTCCCTTTGCAACCAATCACAGTTTAGCTTTAAATATTTTAAAATGCACTAGATAAATGAAAACATGGATTCCACTTACTACAGCCAACAAGGCCACCTATTCTCCTAGACAGTTGTGATAAATGAGGTCCACAGCACAGTAAAAACAAAACATGAATCTGATGTGAACAGCGAGTACAGCATAGACTAAGTATTCGTTCACAGTCGCATTGGAGGCTCCGTTAGGCGTCTCCATCACAGATCCAGTCAAAAATGCTGGACAAACTAGCACAGCATGCTGTGCTATGTTGTCCGGTAAAACGGACACCATGGCGGAAACCTGACAGAAGCCATTAAAGTCAATGGGTTTCGTCGGGCACTGATGAGGTCAGCCATGCAACAGGATCGGTGCTTTACTGGATTTTCTCGTTGCTCTGCTCCTATGATAGAAAGCAACAGAAATACCAAACACAGATGTGAACGAGGCCTTACAATCTCCATACTGTCCCCGGCAGGAAGAATTTTGTTTATGACTTTGCATTAAGGGAAATACAGTATATACACATTGTAGGGGAAGGACTTTAAAGCTGCAGTCCCATGGTGCTCTCTGTAATTCACATTTAATTCAATAAAAAACAAACTACACATGGATTTGCTCTCCACCTGCAGCGAAGACTAAAAATGCTCAGTTGTTGCCATCATTCGAGCAATGCATGAACTCAACCTTGGGCACTGGTAGTCTAATCTAATAATTAGACTATATGCAGCCAATGCAGACCTAGCTGCATTGCCTTCTTATGTCAATAATAATCATAATAATTAATAAATGGACAGTTTTCCATAGTAATTCTTCAGACTAATGACTAATGTGGGCTGATGCTTAAACTGGATGCAGTCACAAGGTGGAGTGTAATATTAGGTCTATTAGACATGTAATATATATTATATAGGCAGAATATCTAGACCCCTGAAATAAGGATTAGAGAACATAGAAAAAATATAGAAAACTGAAACACAAACTACAACAAAATTGAAGCTTGACCCTTCACAGCTATCCAAGCAGTCAAAGATTTTTGAGTTTGGACCTATGGTTCAAGGGCTTGAATGCAGAACGGGAATTTATCCTGGGAGGATGACCGGGTCTCCTATATTTAGATTTACAATAGGAGGTAGACTCTTGGTGATGGTGTGATCCACAGGTCACACTACAGTATATATTTCCAGCAAATTAAAAATACTCTTCTCAAAATTTTAAAAAGGAGTAATTTTTAGCCAAGCAGTACTTACAAGTTAAATTGCGGAGACTCAGTTTAATAGCACATGGGTATATGTGTCGTTCAAAGCTCCTTGTTTGAGAAGAGAAACATTGCTGTAACTGATAACAATGTTCCCATGCATAAATAGAGTTTTAGGCATTATGGGGTAGATTTTTCAAAACTAGTGTAAGGCAAAAGTAATGTAATTGCCTATAGCAATGAATATACCTATAGATAATACACACAGGTACAGCATATGCCTATAGATAATATACACAGGTACAGCATATACCTATAGATAATACACACAGGTACAGCATATGCCTATAGAGAATACACACAGGTACAGCATATACCTATAGAGAATACACACAGGTACGGCATATACCTATATATAATACACACAGGTACAGCATATACCTATATATAATACACACAGGTACGGCATACACCTATATATAATACACACAGGTACAGCATACACCTATATATAATACACACAGGTACAGCATACACCTATATATAATACACACAGGTACAGCATACACCTATAGATAATACACACAGGTACAGCATACACCTATAGAAAATACACACAGGTACAGCATACACCTATAGATAATACACACAGGTACAGCATACACCTATAGATAATACACACAGGTACAGCATACACCTATAGATAATACACACAGGTACAGCATACACCTATAGAGAATGCACACAGGTACAGCATATACCTATATAGAATACACACAGGTACAGCATATACCTATATAATGCACACTGTACTTGCGTGTGTTATATGGGTTTATATACACACACACACCTTTGTTTATTATGTATGGGTTTATACTGTGACTGTATGTACAGCCGCTGGTGAAAAAAAAATCTAACCTCTAGTATTCGCTGTACTGCAACAACAACAAAAACGGGAGATTTTTTCAGACAATAAAAACACCATGTGATAGCGTCAATCAGCTGGGTAGAGGCGAGATGCTGCACAGGGATACCCTCCACCCAAAAGGAGACTATGGGGCCCTTTGAATATTCTAATATTGATGACACGCCGACTTGGCCCCACGTGACTGAGGGCTTGATTCCTGTGCGGTTTGTGTCGGCGTATTATCAATGGCATGACCGCAAGGGGCTCTCACATTGCCGATTGCTGGACTGCTCCCGACTTTTGGTCAGTGACTTCAGGGGTTTCCTATCGCTGTAGTCCCCGAGCAGAGCATCAGCGGATGCTCTGCCTGGGGGCTCCAGTACTGCTGCCGATGTCACGGTCTATATATGGACAGTGACGTCAGCAGCAGTACTTGAGTCCCCAGACAGAGAATTAGCTGATGCTCTGCTCGGGGACTACAGCGATAGGAAACCCCTGAAGTCACTGACCAAATGTCGGGAGCAGGGGCGCATGCGCGCAGCTGAACATGGTGGACGCGTTCTAACCAGGCTCCGCACCTCGTGAAGGCATTCCAGCATATATATCGCTAACAGCAGACATCGAGACCCATAAAAGAAAGGAGAGGTACCTTAGAGGTTCGGGCATCCACCTATGGCCAGAGGGAGTGGAAGAAGGGGTAAGCAAACCCAGGCTCAGAGGTCCGTGGCAGATATGCTGATGGCGGCGCCGAACATGGCGGAGCAAGGCCTGCTGCAGCAGCAGCAGGGGACACAGATAGAATCCAGTTCGGCGGTGTTATCACAGGATTATCCTGTGCTCCTGCGGGAAAATAGCAGCACATCACTATTGCAGGCACAGGAGGATTTACAAGAAGAGGGCCCGATCCCAGACCTGGGACTGCCGCAATTAGCGCCCGTTCACGTCTCACAGCACTCGCCCATGCAGCCGGCCATTACTTCCGGGTTGACAGAGGACGCCATCTTTTCCTGCATATCAAGAGCCATGCAAGCTCAGATGGGGGAAATAAGCTCCAAGATAGCCGCGGTACATCAAGATTTACACAAAGTGGGGGCGCATATGCAGGCTATTGAGACCAAAATGACCTCAGTCACTGCAAGAGTTAACCAGAATACTAGATTTATGGAGGATCTGCAGGAGCAATTGGAGGAAGCGAACACCAGAATTGAGGACCTGGAAAATCGTTCTCGACGCTATAACTTCAGGATCAGAGGGGTCCCGGAATCTCAGACGGAGGTACCGGGGGTGGTTCGCCTGCTACTCACTACCTTGATACCTGATATATCGGAATCACATATGGAAATTGACCGGGCCCATAGAGCTTTGACGGCCATGAGGAGGGATGGACTTCCCAGAGATATTATAGTGAAACTCCACTATTATTCGATTAAGGAGAAGGTGATGGAAAGAGCTAGGAAGCTTCCGGTGATCACCATTTATAATACAGCGGTTCAGATATATGCTGATTTGGCTCCCCAAACCATTCAAAAAAGGCGGATGCTTCGCCCTATTCTGCAGACCCTCAAACACCATGCGATTCCATACCGGTGGGCATTCCCATTTCGTCTCCTCTTCATGCGCAATAATAGGCAATATGGCTTCTCTACGCTACAGGAGGGAGAGGACCTGCTGAGGGACTTACATATTCTACCACCCCAGGATAAAGCCAGTTCCTCCCGACTCCCCATACGGGATCCCCCGTTGTCACCAATATGGCGTACCCAAGGAGGCCGTCCAGAGTTTCCTCGGGAACAGAGGGTGGAATCTCGTCGGCAACAATTGAATCCGACATGACGGAAAGGAGGTCGATTATAGAAGCAGATAGTTTCTTTTTCTTTCTCTTTCTTTATTCTTCATATCGGCCGGAGATGTCTTCAAGCGGCATGGAGGCTGAATTTCAGCCGGATACCGCCATTTGCAGTTCTCAGCGGACTGGGAGCTGGGGATCCATACGTTGGGGGGGATGGGGGGATTTCTTTTGCTTCTCTGGACTCCCACTTATAGTAATGGAAATTTGTTTATAAGCTGACCCGAAAAAGGCGAGGAAGGGTTTGGATGGGTCAAGTTCGCAGTGAGTTGGTACTCTGGCTATAGATATGTTTGTTTTGTTTTTTTTTAAAAAAATATGAAAGTTTGCTTTACCTTATATTTAACATGTGAATGCCTATTATGCTCAGGGTTGATATAGGTTAAGGGGTTGAATGTCTGGATATATATTTTCGGAAATGCTGTGCCTTCACGACGGTCTGCTGTCCCCCTGTTAGCAGTCTTCCTTGACTGCCTAGTCGGTAGACTATGTTCGGTACTATTGATACCTTGTGTATGTCTTATTTTTGTTCTGTCTTTTACCCCCTTCCCTTTCCTTTCTTTCCTATTTCTGACCTTTGTCTCTATGGCGGGATCCTAATACGCACATGGTTCTACCTCCTGCTCTATGATGGCGGCCATGGAATCTGCTAAAACCTTTAGCTTACTCACACATAATGTGCAGGGCCTTAATTCCCCGATCAAGCGTCGAAAAGCTTTCTTGTATTATAAATCCTCTCATGTTGATATACTATTTTTACAGGAAACGCATTTTTCTACCTCCTCTGCTCCATCGTACTTTCATAAACACTACTCACAAAAATTTTTGGCTAGTGCCTCTACTAAGCACAGGGGAGTGGGCATATGGTTGTCTCGGTCGGTCCCGTTTACACCTCACAACACGATCTCTGACCCGGATGGCAGGTACATCCTGGTCTCGGGTCTGTTACATGAATCTCCAATAACCTTTATTAACTACTATGCCCCGAACTCCAATCAACCGGCGTTCTTCCAGGGTATGTGGCGCAAGATCCATTCATCGATAGAGGGCCCGATAATCATGGGTGGGGATTCTAATATCGCCTTGGACGCGTCCATGGATAAATCCCACGCATTCAGGGTGCGACTTATACCTCCTACGTCAACCAGCATACAAGTAGCACGTTTCTTCCATTCGGTGGACGTCATAGATGTCTGGCGGGATTTTAACCCCACAGCAAGGGATTATACTTATTTCTCCTCAGCCCATAATATCCACACCCGTATTGATCATGTTATGATGTCAACTAGCTTACTCCCTAAGGTCACGGATGCTAGGATTTTAGCTACACCCTGGTCTGATCATGACCCGATTGTGGTTCGGTTGTCAGATTTATGTGGGAGACCGCCTATCTCCTCTTGGAGATTGAATGAGTCATTACTATCGGATCAGGAGATAGTTAAAGAAATCCAAAGGGAATTGGACACATATTTTCTACTTAATAAGGCACCAGACACCTCAATTATGTCCAATTGGGCGGCTCACAAAGCAGTGATTAGGGGGAAATTCATCCAGATAGCCTCGCGTAATAAGAAACGGTTGAAGGAGGTTCTGGCGTTAAAGGAGAGGAATTTTGCGGACCTGTCTAAGAAATTTAAAACAGACCCCTCAGCAGTTATTAAAGCAAAATTAGCAGAAGCTAGAACAGAATTAAATTTATGTCTGACAAGTTGGGCGGAAAAAAGTCTGCGTTGGTCACAACATAAGTTTTTCACACAAGGGGATAAACCGGGAACATTACTCTCTAGACGCCTCACGCCCCGATTTAACACCTCAACACCACCGAAACTGCGATTGGCGGATGGATCTTTATCACAGAATCCCACAAAAGTTGTAAAGGCCTTTCAGGATTTTTATTCAGCGTTGTACTCAGCTCCACCTCAGTTTGATAAAAATAAGGCTAGGGTCTTGTTGGAAAAAACATTCCCTACGAAACTTTCCCAAGGGGATAGAGAAACACTGGATGCTGAATTTAGATTGGAGGAGGTATTGGATGTTATTAAAAATCTGAAGGCTCACAAAGCCCCGGGGCCAGATGGGTTTTCCTCAGGTTATTACAAACACTTTAGGGAGGTCCTGGCCCCGCACATGGTTGAATTGTTCAATGCTTATCGGGAGGGTAACAATTTGCCCCCTTTTTCGAATCTAGCCTATATACATCTTATCCCCAAGCCTCATAAGGATCATACAGATCAGGCTAACTATCGCCCGATATCCCTTCTTGATGTGGATCTTAAGATTATGACAAAAATTCTGGCGGTTAGATTGAATTCATTCATAGCCACATATATACATAAGGATCAGGCGGGATTTATACCCCTCCGCCAGGCGGAAGACCAGACGAGACGGGCTGTGGACATTATCTCAGCTGTTCGTTCGGGGTGGGATGGCACTTCCGGACGTCAAAGTATGTTATTAAGCCTTGACCTCCAGAAAGCCTTTGACTCGCTATCCTGGGACTATTTGTTTTATGTCCTTGAGAGAATGGGCTTCGGTACGGGATTTTTGTCTATTCTTAAGATCTTATATTGTCTTCCTACAGCAAAAATAAATTCTAGGGGATTTATGTCGGGAGCTTTTCCAATATGCAGAGGAACGCGACAGGGGTGCCCGCTATCGCCTTCCCTGTTTGCGCTGGCTATTGAGCCATTGGCCAACCTCATACGAGATTCTCCCGACATTAGGGGGGTGAAGGTGGGAGGAGTAGAACACAAATGTGCCTTGTTTGCGGATGACATACTGCTTTTCATATCGACACCTCTCACATCATTGCCGAATCTCTTTCATATTCTTGATCAGTTTGGCAAGCTGTCTGGGCTTAAGGTCAATCACTCCAAGTCGGTGGCAATGAATCTTACATTGCCAATAGGGGTAGTGAAGCTCCTAAAAATTAACTTTGATTTTCATTGGGATGCACGTAGATTGACGTATTTGGGTATTAAATTGACACCTACCATAGAGTCCCTTTACGAGGACAATTTCCCTCCACTTTTTCAACAAATAGCTACGGATCTCACTAGATGGTCCCCTCTTAATCTTTCATGGTTTGGCCGCATTGCCTCCATCAAAATGACGATATTGCCCAGATTGCTATATTATTTTCGCACGCTCCCTATTGTGGTCCCTCAGAAGGCGCTTAGACAAATCCAAGGGCTCATCATGGGGTTTATTTGGGGTTCTAAAAGACCGAGAATACAGAGACAAACTTTATTCACCCCTAAAACGGCGGGGGGTCTGGGGGTTCCCAATATCCAACAATACTATCACGCAGCACGTCTGGCGCAATTTACAGATATGTATGCGAGACCATACTGTCCCCAGTGGACGCAAATTGAGACGGCCGCATGTACCAGTTTCCCGCTGGAAACGCTACTGTGGATGGAGTCCTCGGACAGGCCTCCGGTTCTCTCCCCTGTGCTTTCTCAGATGTTACAGCTGTGGGACTCGCTTAGAAAGAGATTCCATATTAAATCACCCCATAATCCGCTCATGACCATCACGGGTAATTCTGCCTTTCCTCCGGGTTTGCGTAGAATGGAATTCCGGTGGTGGCTCAATAAGGGGTTTTACAGGATTAAGGACTTTTTTGTAGGGGGGGACATCAGAACTCTGGATTACTTTAAGGACTCACACTCGATGCCCCCATCGGAGCATTTTAGATATATCCAGATACACCACTTCTTGTTGAACTGGAAATCCAGGAGGGGGGACATCAGCACATTGACCACTTTTGAACGGCTGTGTTGGCTTTCTGGCTTACGACATAAAATTTCCACGATATATTCCGATCTGGTTACTCCGGAAGGTAAACTCCCTTACATGACACGATGGGAACATGATCTAGGTACGGGAGTGGAATTGGAGCAGTGGCGGGAGATGGCATGTACGACCTCAAAACTATCTATCAATACATCCTTGGTGGAAGCGGGTTATAAAGTATTAATGAGATGGTATATGGTCCCTACTCGTATAGCTCGCTTTAACCCATTGGTGGATAAGCACTGCTTTAGACAATGTGGTGCGGAGGGTACACTAATGCATATTCTATGGGAGTGTCCAGTGGTTGCCACATTTTGGAACCAGGTATACCAGCTTATTAACACAGTGATCCAAGTCAAACCCCCCAGGGATGTGATTACGGCTCTGCTATGCGGTCCTATTCCCGAGGTTCGGGCCCCCGCATGTAAATTTCTCCGATATGTGTTTCTGGCAGCTAAAATAACTATTGCTAGGGCCTGGCGAACACCCACGTTGTCTATGGATATGTTGATCGCTAAGATCTCATGGATAATGGTTAATGACCGCCTAACACATCAGCTGGCGGGTACATTAGACAAATTTGATGCCATTTGGGACCCATGGAGGAACCACACATTTTCGTGAATACATAGAGATGGTTAGAAGACCCTTCTACCCTACACCTTTCCTTCCCCCCCTCCTTATCCTTCTTTTGTTTATTGTGTGTATTTTGTTTTTCTCTCTTATATTTTTTCCTTAGAGGCCATGTTAAGGTACTCTATAAAGCAATGTGATGTCAAGATTGGTTACCTATGTTAGTAATGAAGGCATTTATATACTATATATTTGGCAGAAGTGTTGACATCATGAATGATATATAATGTGAGATTTATTGGAGACCATGTTGGTCTAATACTTTGTTTAATTGTATTATTGATATGCAAAAGTTGAGACTCTGCGAGTCTGTGTTATTATTATATTACAAAAAACTGTTTAATAAAAAACTATTGAAAACCAAATGTCGGGAGCAGTGCTGGAGTCCGGAGCAAAGCGCTAGCTGATGATCTGCTCAGGGACTCCAACAATAGGCAATGTGACAGCCCCTTGCGGTCATGCCATTGATAACACACCGACATGAACAGCACAGGAAGCAAGTCACGTGGGGCCGTGTGAGCGCATCATTAATATTGGAAAAGCTATTGGTCTTCCGGGAACAATTCACTGAGTTTGAACGGCACAATTTAGTACCGAATTTTAAATTAAAGTACATTAGTAAGGGACTTCTTTTTACATAAAAATATTACTGCAATTTTTGGTCCCCGGATAACCCCCTTTAAAATTTGTCAATGGCACTGACGGAAACAGCCAAGCAGAGTGTAGGGCCATTTCCGTCAGAGCCATACACTCTGAATGGACCAGCAAGGAGCATGCTCGACCGCTGCTCCATTCATTTGCTACTGGCAGCGGACTTGCAGCTAAGGGAAAACAGGGAACAGTGTTTGCAACAATAATGCCATACTTGCAACCAGTAGATACATGTATGCTGGGACATTGTTGAAAGTGAATTGTTATTAAATATGTAGTTACAGTTCGTTTCTTCCTAATAAATGGTGTATATCATATAAGTCATAGTGTGTACTTAGACATATGGTGTATCGGTTTTGTTTTTAATGTTTGTATGTTAGTGCGAGATTACTCAAACAATTGCATTTATGGGGTTTTCTTGTGGTGAGAAAGACTACTAGGTTGCTTGTTAGTTATAGTAGCGAATGAATTTTAAAATTTGTATATTTCTGTATAACAGTGGTTCGTCACATTATTATACTGATCTGGCACTGTCACTCATTGAGTAAAGGAGGTTGGCAGCGCATGTTAATACACATCACAGAAAGATAATGGCCGGGACTACTAGATTGCGGATTGCATGTTATTTTTTTGATAGTGTCATAAAAGTGAGAGTCAGACACTGTGATCCCGTCAGTTTCTCTGTAAAGGGGTTTTACCATAATCATTATTTATCACCTATCCACAGTATAGGCGATAAATATCTGATGGGTGGGGGTCTAACCGCTGGGATTTCCACCGATCACGAGCTTACCTTGCCATTCCTGGGACCCCCATAGGAATGGAGCGGCAGCGCGCATGCTCGACCACTGCTCCATTAATTTCTATGGGGCTGCCAAGCACTATCTTCAGCAGCCCCATAGAAATTTATGGAGCGGTGACCGAGGTGATAAATAATGATTACAGGAAAACCCCTTGAGAGAGGCACTAAACCTAGAAAAAACAGGGATTCAAAAATGTCCCCGATTGCCAATCTGAAAGACATCTTGCCAACTCCTGAAACAAAGCACACAGTGTGGAAAAGCGGTAGTAAAAACAAGGGTCTACCTTCTCCTGGTTTGTTCAATTATTAACTTGGGCTGAACTTAGCTTGACTGGCCACCACTACAGTAGAAGTGTGTGTGTTTGTGGAGAAGATGCCGCAGTGTCAACCCTTTCCTAAAGTGGAATTAGAGACAACAAAATGGACACAAAAAGCTTACAGTAAAGAAAACAGGTTTCCTCCATAGGCGCACAGCAATGGCTTTCTTGACCATGGAAATTATAGATGATTAAAAAAGCAAACACAAAATAACTTGTTCATGAAATAAAGTTTAGTTATTTTATTTTGTGATGGACAAATACCAGCACCCATGAAAAAACAGTAACATACATAACAAGACTGGATGAAGGAATAGAAGGAAATGTGTTGAGAAAGAGAATCTACATAAGTGGACAATTTACACAGCAATTTTTTTTTAAGTAGGCACACAAGTACAGAGATCAATATTTATGCCACTCTGCAGCGATTTTCTTGTGTTGTGCCAGGTACAAACATTGATTTAAAAAAAACAAACAAAAAAGCACTGAGCTAAATGAGCGTTCAGTAATACGGATTTAATATAGTCTATTGCATTTTTCTTAGCAGCCACATCACAAGGGATTACAGATTGGTGAAGCGATTACCTGCTAAGAAGTTCCACACCTGCTGGAAACTTGACAAACGGTTCTGTTGACCTAAAAAGTTAGTATAAATTTTTTTTTATTATTCATAAGCAGTTACTTCATAGATGGGGAATTTAAGGGGAGATATTCTGAAAACTGCAAGACTTTACACTACAGATTGAAAAGGTTAAAAAAATATACAATCCTAATCTGAACCAGACTATGCAGCCTCTGTGTGTACACACACACACACACACACACACACACACACACACACACACACACACTATATCCAGCATAACTGTTTCAGGAGAGAACGCTGGCTATCACATTAGATTGACAGACAGCTCGGTCCGCCAACAATTTTTGCTTCTGACCATCCCTATTACGGATCTTCCTGGGGGGGGAGGGAGGGCAGGATTAGGCATGTTGAGATCCGTAATTTCAGATTGCCCCAATGCCTGGCCTCACAGGACTTTCAGGCTCCACCCATACACATTAGGTCATCAGCCAGTTGCACTGAAATTGGCAGGTTAATCTATTTTAATGTCTACGGCCATCTTTAATATAGGAAGTAATAAGAGAAGACGGGAGCTGTTGCAGGGGAGACCACAGACATACACAAAATGCTACCGTATGTCCCAACTTGTAACTAAACGGGAAGTCAGCCTTAAGGGAGAGAACACATTTTTATCTATACCTGTGCTGCTTTTTGATGTTCACATCTCTTGATTTGTCACCCAAACTTTTCAACCTGCAATTGAAATATTAAATAAATAAGTAAAAAAAAAAAACCCTCTGAAAACAATGAGACATAGAAAATGCTAATGGCTAAGGCTGTGTTCACATCCGCGCTGGAGACTCCATTAAGAGCCTCAATTGCGGATACCGTCAAAATCCCAGACAAAATAGCAAATCATGCAGCGCTATGTTGTCCAGTGAAATGACGGAAACACAACGCAACCCAAGTTAATGGGATCTGTCGCTGTCGTTGGTGTACGTCATGTGATGGATCAGTGACTGATGTCATTTTCGTTGGAGAACAACAGAAATGACCAACACAAACGGGAAAAGAGAATAATATAGGTTTAATTTACGCTGTTCCTGCAGTTAGGTCTTTAAGTAAGACACCGAGTAATTAGCGAAAAAAATCCTAAATGCTACATAGAACGGATGCTGCTGGCTTGGCACAGTGAAATCAGTCATAACACCCAGCAGTCTTTATGTCACATTTCTAGAAATGTTCTGCCTTTTTTTATATTTTTAAATGTGTTATCCCATGAATCATTTTCATACAAAACATTTCATACCAAAACGCTGTTACAAGCTGTTTAAGTAATTTAAAGTGTTTCTAGAATAAAATTTAAAAAAAACAAAAAAAAACAAACAAACATACTTTTTCTTTTTTTCTGTACATCCTGCACTTTTCCTGTGTTGAGGAGTTTATGAAAAAATTATTTGCTACC